>NC_056745.1:1294343520-1294433520 GCF_019279795.1 Protopterus annectens
ATCTTGGTTCTGTTGAGGAGGCATGATCCATGCATTTGTGTATTTGTTTATGCAGTGCATTTGTGTAAGATTCAGCAGTTGTACCTCTATTTTCTGTCATCATGGGTGTCATGAAGTTTGTCACTTCTGTCTTAAGAAGCATGAAGTTGGCTTTGGAGTAGTTTTTGATGGTGGTTTCCTTAATGGGGGTGGGGGTGGGGGTGGAATATGAATGCCTAGGGTGATTAGCTTGTCATCAGATCTGACCAGCGAGGAGTTGACCTCTGGCATGGAACACTGGTTACCTATATTGGTAATGACCGGGTCCTGGATATTGCTGCCCCTGGTGGAGGTGTGGGGAAGCAGATCCAAGGTGTTGGAATTTATGAATTCCAGAAAACATTGAAAGAATGAGTTGGTACATGAATAGTTTTCCCAGTTGATGGTGGGGTAGTTGAAATCGCCCATAATTAAGGTATTGGGTTGTACCAGGGAGGTCCTCTAATCTTGGGATTTTACTCTTTTTTGCAACAGCTTCTTCCTTCTGTTGTAGAGTTTGTTTATGGCAAGGGACAACCAGATTGGCTTGATTGTTTTGGATGATAGCTTCTTGGTTCTGTTGGGGATGGCATGATCCATGCATTCGTGTATGTGTTTATACAGTGCATTTTTGTAAGATTCAGCAGTCGTACCTCTATTTTCTGTCTACATGGGTGTCATGAAGTTTGTCACTTCTGTCTTAAGAAGCATGAAATTGGCTTTGGAGTAGTTTTTGATGGTGGTTTCCTTAATGGGGGGGGGGTGGGATATGAATGTCTAGGGTGATTAGCTTGTCGTCAGATCTGACCAGCGAGGAGTTGACCTCTGGCGTGGAACTCTGGTTACCTATATTGGTAATGACCAGGTCCCGGATATTGCTGCCCTGGTGGGGGTGTGGCAAAGCTGATCCAAGTTGTTGGAATTTATGAATTCCAGAAAACATTGAGCGAATGAGTTGGTACATGAATAGTTTTCCCAGTTGATGGTGGGGTAGTTGAAATCGCCCATAATTAAGGTATTGGGTTGTACCAGGGAGGTCCTCTAATCTTGGGATTTTACTCTTTTTTTGCAACAGCTTCTTCCTTCTGTTGTAGAGTTTGTTTATGGCAGGGGACCGCCAGATTGGCTTGATTGTTTTGGATGATAGCTTCTTGGTTCTGTTGGGGATGGCATGATCCATGCATTCGTGTATGTGTTTATACAGTGCATTTTTGTAAGATTCAGCAGTCGTACCTCTATTTTCTGTCTACATGGGTGTCATGAAGTTTGCCACTTCTGTCTTAAGAAGCATGAAGTTAGCTTTAGAGTAGTTTTCGATGGTGGTTTCCTTAATGGGGGTGGGGGTGGGGGTGGAATATGGATGTCTAGGGTGATTAGCTTGTCATCAGATCTGACCAGCGAGGAGTTGACCTCTGGCGTGGAACACCTGGTTACCTATATTGGTAATGACCAGGTCCCGGATATTGCTGCCCCTAGTGGGGGTGTGGAGAAACTGATCCAAGGTGTTGGAATTTATGAATTCCAGAAAACATTGAGTGAATGAGTTGGTACATGAGTAGTTTTCCCAGTTGATGGTGGGGTAGTTGAAATCGCCCATAATTAAGGTATTGAGTTGTACCTTAATATTTTCCAGTATCTTAAGAAATGAAGAGTGGGAATCCTTGGGCATGGTGGGAGACCTGTAACAAGCTACAACCTGGATTGCAGTCTTACCCAGTGCTAGTTGCACTTGGATAATTTCAGATGCATTATATTAAGCAACTAGCCTGGAGGTGTGGATATCCTTAATGAATATGGATACGCCTCCGCCTTTAATGTTTCAGTCCAGGTTAGGTGGCCAAAAGGTGTCATATGAATTACAGCCTGGTAATGCAGGGGTTCTCTCTGGAGCCTTGAACCAGGTCTCTGTCTCTGCACAGATGTCGATGTTCTCCATTTTAAGGAGTGCCTCGAGTGAGTGCATTTTGAGGTTTAGACTTCTAGCATTGAGTAGCATTACCCTCAGAGTCTGCTTGCTTGTACTTGTTATGGTGGTGAATTTAGCATTTGAACCTTGCCTAAAAATAGGCACTATAGGGTTGGCAAGAGCATTAGCCAGTATCAAGAATCCCAGGGGTGACAGGTGCAGGCTATCTCTGGCAAAACATCGTGGTCTGTCGACCATGTTGTCCCAGGCAGACAGATACTGAATCCCCTTAGAATGACACCGGATGCTTAGCCAATTGTTGAAGTCAATCATTTTGTCCTTGTACTGTGGTATCATTCTGTGTGATGGTGATAGCAGGAGGCATATTTCATTTACAGGACACACTAATGAAAATTCCAGGTGAAACAGAAATATTGTAATTAGAGAGTTGTCCCAGAAGCATGCTTTATGTTTCCTTTTTCTCTTGCTGGATCAGACTGTCTGCTTAAGCTGAAGCAAGATGCACACATTAATAAAACACAGTGAAATAAATGTTCCAAATAAGAGATGAAAGACAGAGTTGAGCAGGGAACCAGTGGCAGTATAATTCTGGAAGTGCAATGAATAACAGGGAACGATAGATAACACTGCAGAAGGCACAGGAAATACAAGGGAAGTGTACAACAGCTGTGGTTGCTTAGGTGAACAAGGACTAGTATTCACAGAAATAGAAGTCAGTGTGTATGTGTGTGTGCGTGTTGTGTGCGTGTGCATGCGTGTGTGTGTGTGTGTGTGTGTGTGTGTGTGTGTGTGTGTGTGTGTGTGTGTGTGTGTGTGTGTGTGCATGTGTATGTCTGCCTCCATGTGTGTTTGAAAGTATCAGAGAGAGAAAGACAGTTATAACAGCCAATAAACTGATTTACAGACGTTATGCAATTAGGCAAAAATATTGATAAGAGACAAACATGAAGATTACTGCAATATCAGACAGCAGCTAACATAATTTGTGTAGAGATCATTAGCAAACACAGTTACCTGACAAAACAGAGAAGAGAAACAAGTGCAGCTTATACTTGTCTGCTTTTGGAGTTCTTGGGTTTAGGTGGAAGAGTAATAAGCCCTCCCATTTCAGCACATTGACAGATTTTAGCAGTGTGATAGCCTTTAAAGAAAATAAGACAGGCATGTAGATAGTAGAAGAAGTATGCTACCAGTACCGAGGACTGGGACTATGTTATTCCATTTGTCAGGGCTTTAAACAGATCATATCAAGATAAAAAGGTTGTAGGTGATGTTAAATGTGATCAGCTGCACAGCTTAAATGCCCTTTGCAAGATTATTGGGTTAAGAGTTCCCAAAAATGTTAGTGCCCTAACTCCCACTTGCCCAGTCTTAACTACTAAGCCATCCAAACATTCACCCCTGTGAAAGTGCATAGCCCTACCTGTGCCCTAACTCCTACCCAGCTCCTACTTCAAGTCCTCATTCCCTAACCCTAAAACTCTGCTCCCCATCCCTAACTGTAATACTTATTGCCTAAATCTAAAACTCCAGTCTCCTTCCCTAATCTTAGACTTCCTCCTTACCCCAAAACTGCCCCCCTGCTCCCTAATCCTAAATTCCATTTTGAATGCTGCTTCAATCTACATTCCCACGCCTCCTGCACTCTCCTAATGGCTGCTGCGTTTGCCTTGCTCAAACTTGAATAATGTGTTTGGGTATGATGTGGAAGCTGATTGTCCAAACTCCTATTTCAGTTTGAGCATTAGCTACTGCCTGTGCAAGCTACAAGATGTTTGCGTCCGTGGGTGCGAGACAGTGGTCTTCACGTGCTTTTGCACTTGTAGTAGAACCATTTGGGGCATGTGATAAAATCTGCATGCAGAAAGATGATTATTGAAGAGGAAATTTACAGACATCAAAGTCAGTCATTCTAAAGTTAAAATTATAAAGATTATCCTTATTATAAAATATAGAAAAAGTGCCTTCAAAAAGTCAGCAAGTTAATATTAGGGCTTTTGCATCACATTATTAAAGCATAATTAAATGTAGCATGGCTTGTTAAGATCAGCAGCAGCAGCAACTCCCTGTTTTTAACTTTCTATATAAGGTCAAGATATTGAATCAACTGTGACCATTTATCTCGATTCAATGCCACTCTCCAACTTCCTTGACAGACATGACTGCCTGTTGCAGATCTTCTCCCAAACAATTCATCCATCCACCTCATTGCTGGACACCCTCAGTTCCTCTTGCCTTCTTCCTGTCTTTCCCAACTCTTTTTCATCAGCTTGCGTTCGGCTTTCCTACTCATGCGCCTGGATATAAACCATAATATGTTCCCTTTGACATTTTCTGCAATCAGATGTATATATTGCGACAAAGCTTTCCATGGAAAGGGTTGCAGGAACTTTGTCCACAGCAAATATTGTTACTGATCACCTGCAGTTGTGCTATAAACCAGTATGCTGTCAGAGAGTTGTGCTTCATGTTCAAAGCTAATGCAATCGCACAAGTGCAATTTACAGGGCATGGAGAAAGACATGGCAAAAAGTGATATAGGAAATAAAACAACAGTGGGTAAGAGAGACAAAACAAATTTAACAAAACAAAGAAAAAAGAAACAAAGAAAGAAAAAAAGACAATGACTTCAATTAAGAATTGTAAAGTCATGAACAAACTGGCAACTCATAACATATGAAAAATTTAAAACAAAGCAGTGTAATCAAATGGACAAAGTTTATGAAATTCTTAAATTGAAACATCATAGTTGCAGGCTGAAAATACCTAGTGCTCACTTTCTTTGCTATCATACCTCTCAACATCTTAAAGTAAGAAATCCTGACAAGGCTATAAATAATGGGGAGGACAAAGGCCCAAAAATATGGAATTTTTTTTAAATATTGCTTTTACAAACTTAGAAAGTTGATAGAATAGCAGGTTTTGCATTAGAATGAATTTTCTGAAGGATATGAAGTCTGAAACTCAAATGTCTGTCATTATTTTCTGACTTTAATGTTCAGTGATTTGCCAGTAATATGACAGAAAACCATACTTTTCTGAAAAAATGGACCAAAAATATAAGGCAAAAATCTGGGCATTCTGTGAAAATCTGTACAGTTGAGAGATATGCTTGCTATCTGTAGGCAGGCATGAGATGAATGGAATTTTTTTCCATAGTAATATTCTCAGTGCAGTTTCCTTTTACTCATAGACGATAACTATAAATAACAACACATCTTCTTCTGGTAGCTGTGGACTAAAGACAGAAATGTTTCACTTAGAATGTTTTCAGTAGTCTCAGCAAAGAAACTATTAGATCAGTGTTGTTTCCTGCTACTAAAAATATGTATCAAGATCTCTTCTGCCCCTGTTCGACAAAATGACTTTACTGAGAGTTTGACACTTAAATACAGAAAAAACACAAATCAATGAGCATGCATTTAATTTAGTGAGCACTGTAGTTTGATCCCAAATGTAAAAGTACAGGCAGTTCTTCATATCACTCCATAAAATTGACAGTTTTTAAGCTGCATCCCATGAGGAATATTCCCACTTGTTATATGAAATTACTTTATGAACTTCCTGTGAATAATTTCCCTAGTTTCAGTCATGAATTTTGAGTGTTAAAAGAGAGATACAAATATGGGCCTCTTCTGCTGAATATCACCAGATTTACAAGCCAGCACTGAATCTTACTAATGACAGCATTGCTTTATTGGCATGCAGTATGGTGACACACAGCTCACAGTACAGGTACTGTTTTATTGTGCCACATGCAGCTTGCAATCAACATTTGACATAGACAAATGCATTGTGTTTGCCTCTTCCTTAGTAGGGGTATTGCCATCATCCATCTTCTCTATCAGTACAATGAAGCAGGTGTCATACAGTTTCTGTTTCAACAAAATCTTCTGCAGAACAATCAGTTCTATGCTATGCATGTGATGTATGTCTTTGTAAGATTAGACCACTATATTGTGCTTTGTATGTCGCTCTTATCTATCAAGTAGCAAGAAAATGCTCTTCCATCTTCAGTGTTCAGGAGTTACCAAAGGCAGCCATTATTACATCTGAAAAGTTTATGGCTACATATGCGTGTGTGTGTGTGTGTGTGTGTGTGTGTGTGTGTGTGTGTGTGTGTGTGTGTGTGTGTGTGTGTGTGTGTCTATGTGTGGGTCTATCTCTGTATAAATATATATGTATATATATATATATATATATATATATATATATATATATATATATATATATATATATATATATATATATATATATATATATATATAAATATATATGTATATATATATATATATATATATATATATATATATATATATATATATATATTTATGTATGTGGTTTCTGTCAGTGAGCCAGTTGGCCACCCAACTTGTGACATAGGGATTTATGCCCAGTTTAGTGAGTTTATCTCTAATTTCAGAGTAGGGGATAGTATTGAAAACCTTGGCGAGGTCAAAATAGGCTGTGTGCACTACCTTGCCCTCGTCTACAGCTATGGTGACTGCTACAAAGAAGTCAATCAGGTTTAGTAGACATGATCTACCTTTTACAAACCCAAACTGAGTGGGGTCCAGAATTTGGAGGTTACCTATGTCTTTGTTTATAAGCACCAAGATGATATGTTCCATGGCCTTGCAGACCAGGCTCGTCAGGCTAATGGGGCGGTCATTTCTAGGGTCCATGGTGGCACCCCTTTTGTGGAGTGGGGTAAACATCGCTGTGTGCCATTCAGTAGGCACATAGCCTGAGGTGAGGCTATGATTGAACATGGTACTTAGGTGGGGTGCCATTTTGTTCTGTAGTTTGTGCAATACGCAGCCTGGGATGTTGCCTGGTCCCATGGATGCTGTGTTCTTGGCATTGGAGAGTGCGGTCTTTAGTTGTTCATCCTTGATTACAGGGGCTTTGCATTCTTCCAGTATTAAGATGGGCCCTTTGGAGGGTGAGAGGGGGGTAAAGTTGGCACTGAATCTATCTGCCAGGATGTTGGCAATATTGGTCGATTCTGTATATTTAGTGCCATTGCTCTGTAGCTCAGAGTAGATCTGAGTATTGCCATTGAGATTCTTGACATAGCTGTAGAATGCTTTGTGGTTGTCTTTGGAATCAGTGGCGATTTTATTTTCATAACTGGCTTTGGAGGATTGTATGAGGGATCTCAGCTTTTTGCTGAGGCTGACCAAGGAGTTCCACCAATCTTGGGATTTTACTATTTTTGCAGCAGCAGCTTCTTCTTTCTGTTGTAGAGTTTGTTTATGGCAGGGGACCACCAGATTGGCTTCCTTTTTTTGTCGGATAGCATCTTGGTTCTGTTGGGGATGGCATGATCCATGCACTTGTGTATGTGCTTATAAAGTGCATTTGTGTAAGATTCAGCAATCATACCTCTATTTTCCATCTGCATGGGTGTTGTGAAGTTTGACACTTTGATCTTAAGAAGCCTGAAGTTGGCTTTGGAGTAGTTTTTGATTGTGGTTTCCTTAATGGGGGGTGAAGATGGGATATGGATGTCTAGGGTCATTAGCTTGTGATCGGATCTGACCAGTGAGGAGTTGACCTCTGGCGTGGAACACCGGTTACCCATATTGGTAATGACCAGGTCCAGGATATTGCTGCCCCTGGTGGGGGTGTGGACAAGCTGATCTAAGACATTGGAATTTACAAATTCCAGAAAATGTTGAGCGAATGTGTTGGTACATGAGTAGTTTTCCCAGCTGATGGTGGGGTAGTTGAAATTGCCCATAATTAAGGTATTGGGATGTACCTTAATATTTTCCAATATCTTAAGAAATGAAGAGTGGGAATCCTGGGGCATGGTGGGGTATCTGTAACAAGCTACAACCTGGGCTGCAGTCTTGCCCAGTGTTAGTTGCACTTGGATAATTTTGGATGCATTATGTTGAGCAACTAGCATGGAGGTGTGGATATCCTTAATGAATATGGCCATGCCTCCACCTTTAGTGTTTCGGTCCAGGTTAGGTGGCAGAAAGGTGTGGTATGAATTATAGCCTGGTAATGCAGGGGTGTTCTCTGGAGCCTTGAACCAGGTCTCTGTCACTGCACAGATGTCGATGGTCTCCATTTTTAGGAGTGCCTTGAGTGAGTGCATTTTGAGGTTTAGACTTCTAGCATTGAGTAGCATTACCCTCAGAGTTTGCTTGCTTGTACCTGTTATGGTGGTAAATTTGGCATTTGAACCTTGCCTAAAAAAGGTACTATAGGGGTGGCAAAAGCCTTAGCCAGTATCCGGAGTCCCAGGAGCAACAGCTTCAGGCCATCTCTGGCAAAGCATTGTGGTATGTCGGCCATGTCATCCCAGCCAGACAGATACTGGATCCCCTTAGAATGACTAAGTTTAGCCAACTGTTGAAGTCAATCATTTTGTCATTGTACTGTGGTATCATTCTGGGCCATGGTAGGATGCTACTCAGGGCTAGGGTCATATCTGCCTGGGCTACAAGATCTGAGAGCTCCTCCATGCCTCTTTTCATGTAGTCCAGGGTGGTACATCTCAGGTCATTCACACCAACATAGACAATGACAGAGTCATATTTGTACTTGCTGTGCAGTGACCTGAGTGCATGCATTATGTGGCAGATCCTGGCACCTGACAATCAGCTGACAGTAACTTTCTCCTTGTTTAGCCTGGTGAGTGGGACATCAGTGTGCCTTACTATAGAATCACCTATAACTAGTGTGTTGGGTACGTTGTTTTACCTTATGGGCTGAGGTTGAGTGGCACACTGATTTTGTGGGCTATGTGTCATTTGGGTAGTGTTGGGGCGGGCAGTGGTTGTCTGTGTTTCAGCTTGGGAGGTCTCTGTTGCTTGGGCAGATTTTTATTGAGTGTCTCCATGAATGTGGGTGTGTGCTTTGTGTTTCTATGTATGGGTTTTGGTAGTGTGGGTTATGAAGGACTATGTGTTGAGCATGGTGTGGTGCAGGTGTTAACCTTCTCTTGACTGTCTAGTCCAGTCTTGGCTGGAGAGAGCTTGGCTTCCAGTTTGGCTATATAAGTGCATCTCTCATAGGTTGCAGTGTTGGGTGGTAGGAGGAGAGGGTTGTCAGTGTACATGAGGCAATTGCTACATTGCCCCAAGATGCCCAGATTCATCAGGTGGACAGGAGAAAACACCGGGAGCTGACCCATGGACATGCCGGGATAGGTGCTTATTAGTTTTAGTACTAAGAACTGTGTTCCTCTTGACAAGTGAAGACATTCGAGTGCTGTACTCATTTGTAGTTTATTTAGTGCTTACAATGAGTTCTGAGCAATTTGTTTAATTTTTACTTAGTTTACATAATGTGAAGTTTATATACATGAACTGTAGCCAAAGTAGTTGCTGAGATGAGCTGTGCAGTTTTTAGCATCATCAGCTTTTTTTTTTTTTTTGATGGAATATAGCTAGCCTACTTTTCTGCTACAAAGTCATCACCCTTGTTAGACATATATGTTATGCTTGTCCCTTGCAATCATTGCTGACTTATTTTCTTGGATACTGCATAATAAACATTTAATACATGCTATATATTTTGATTTGCCACAGTGGGAATCTTCACAGAACCTGTTAGATACTGACATTGAGTTAATCAGCATAGAAATCACACAGGCTATTTAAAATAATAAGGGCACACTTCTTTTAACATCATCCCTACAACTGGCAATCAGATTGCCTAAACTGAGTATTTTAGTGGTGGTAAACTATAATTGCCACTGAAAAAAGATCCGTGTAGCCCTGCCCCGAAATAAAATACTAAACTTTAGCTATTACCAGCTCAAGCTTGTAGTTCAGAAAATACAGCTGTGTAACTAAACTTATCATAATATTAGATGTTTGAAAATATCATTGTTTCAGTAGCTTAAAGCTATATGGAACATATCCTGCCAAAACATCAGACATCCATTCATTACATAAAAACTTTTGGGTGTCTTCCATGTGCATCAGTCATCTGTTGAAATATGATGGTATAAAAATGAACATATGGGCACCAAAATTCAGAGCATTCTTGCCTCTAACCAGTGAGGCTGCAAACCAAAAAATAAACAGCACACCCTTATAGATCCAAATTTACAATCTAATGTCATGCATCAACAGGGGAAATGGATCCCAACCTGGCTAAGAGAAAGTAGCTACGGAGAAAAATAAGAATTGGGATGAAGGGAGGAGTTTAGTTCTGCAGCACTGATCTATTCAGACATCTACTGTTCACTTATACAATGGTGCTATGTTTATCATTAGATCACTGTTGCAGTAACATAAAGTTATATTAGTTGACTGCAAAAGCTTGGACATAATAGGTGGAAGATGCAGGAGCAGAGTGCAGACGGCTCTAGAGAACAGATCTAGGAAATCCTGTTCTGGTTCTGGAAAAGTAATCAGTTTTGGAGTGCTTAGTGCAGGTGTGTACTGAAGATCAAGCTAGCATCTCTAGAATGGTTCTTGCGTACACCCCTTTTAAAAAAGCCCATAAGTAGACATTGCTGTAGTGGAATGTGCCCTAAATTTCCATTGGGGGGGGGGGTCCAAGATGAGAGCAGCAGAAATGAGTAGCCTATAATAACCATCTGGATATTTTCTGTTTGGAAACTGGTAGTATTTCTTCTTACCTTCATATGAAATGAAAAGTTGATCTGTCAGTCTAAAATATTTTGGCTTCTCCAAATAGTGCCAGGACTATCTGTCGACATCCAAGGAATAAAAGTGATCCTTTGTATTTAGGTTGGGGAAATAAAACAGAAAGGTGAATAGACTGATTCACAGTCAACTCAGAAACTACCTTAGGCATAAATGATGGATACATTATAATACTCATTCTGTCATTATGAAAGTCCAAAAAGGAACGATGAGACATTAGATCTTACAATTCAGATACTCTTCTAGCTAAGGTCAGAGTAATGATACCTTCCAGGCAAGGAAGTTTATGGAAGTTGAAGTGGAAGGTTCAAATTTAGCTAAGGTTAATTTCTCCAAAACAAAATTCAGATCCCATAATGCGGCACCTGTTTCCTAGATGGTCTAACATGTAACACCTGTTTCAAGAATTGCCGTACTTGAGGAAATGAGGATCTAATGTCAGAGAAGATGAAATGGCTGAAAGATGTACCTTGGTAGAAGTGTAAGACAGGCCATAATTGAACAAATTCACCCAGGTATTGGAGAATCAATGAAAACTGCCTGCGATCAGTCCTGGTCTCTGTTATGGCACCAATTAGAAAACCTTGCCCTTTTAGCTAAATATAATTTTCTGACATCCTTTAACTCATTCCCTCCAGTACAGCTCTTTTGAGTGCGTACCTTTAACTCCGAGAGGGCGTGGCTTCAGCCTTTAAAAAAATGAAGTTATCACCTTACAATTCTAACAAAAAGTCATTGACATAGGTCAAACATCAACACAATTGTGTTTTCTATCATGTATGCTTATAGATAAAACATTCTGATACCTTGTATGTAGCATGGTTTTGGAATTATTAATGCAAATATGAACAAACAATATTTGATGCCTTGAGGCACAGTAGGAGGTAACTGCAGATGCACCTGGAGAAGTCACTCGGATGTAATGTGGACATCCTACAAAAGGGCCTCACTGAGACAGATGCCTTGTGTCAAAGCCATGGTCTCAAGCTCAATGCTAAAAAGTGCATTGTCACCCCTTTTGGTAAAAACTCTGTACCCATGAACTACCACATAGGCGATAGTCTACTTAACACCAAAAGTGTGATACGAGACCTTGGGACACAGGTGGACAGTAGTCTCTCCATTGATAATCACATCACCACAGTAGTCAGGAAATCCTTCTATGTGGCACACCTTATCACAAAATGTTTCTCATCCAGGAAAAAAGAGGTCATTGTTCCCCTCTACTCATCACTCATTAGACCCATTATAGAGTACAACGCCCCTTTTGGTATGTACCTCACAAGACATCTGCAACAACTAGGAAGACCGCAGAAATACCTCACAAAGAGGATTACCGGCCTCAAACAGATGCCGTACGCAGGCCGTCTCAAAAAACTCCAGCTTTACTCTGTTGCTTATTGGCTACTCAGAGGCGATCCCTGCCTAACATACAAAGCTATGTCAAACCCAGAGCTGTTGGACATACTCCACTTAAAGAAATTCCAATCTTTCCAAGTTACATGCTCTAGGGACCTAAACCTTGTCACCACAATAAACAGAACATGCTGGAGGGATAGATTCCTGTCCCAGAGACTACTCATACTCTGGAGCAAACTACCTATCTATATCAAACAAAGCTCCTCATTAGCACTCTTCAAGAAAAATCTTGAAGATTGGATGGGAGATAGGAAATTCACCCCGGGGATCACTTCTGTGGCTCTGCTTGACAGGGGCATAGGAAAATAATTTTCTTTGGTGGCAAAAGCCAGGGTACCATTTGGCTAGGCTTATATAGGCCCTAGGGCCAATGGTCTAGTACCTACCTATGAACCTGTTTCACAGCCTCTGTAAGCAGATTCCTAAAAGTGATCAAAAATGTATCATCCAAACAGTCATGTTTAGGTTCAGAATGTTGGGGGTGATGAGCTGTATCTTGTCCTGTTTGAGTAGATCCACTCTTTGAAGACATATTTGGTAACTGACTCAGGCCAGGTGCATGAGATGGAGAACCATTGTTGTCTAGTCCAAAACAGAGTTACCAGGAGAATCCTGTGAGAATTTATCTTGATAATCAGTAGTACTATGGTAATAAGGGGAAAGGGGTTAGGAATAAAAGAACATTCCTTTCCAGGGAAAACAAAAGGTGTCTATTTGGATCTTGTCTGCAAGGAGTCCTTTTTAACAGACTTCTGTAACAGTTCTTTGTGAATGGAGGCAAACATATTTATTTGGGGGGGTTCCCCACAGGTGAACAATTTCCTTTAAGACTTCTGGGTGTTAACATCAGTTTGTGGGGGTCATTCCTGAATCTGCTCACTACTCTGCTCTGGCAGTATGTAAGTTACTTAAAAGGGTAAGACTCTGCTGAGATGCCACGTCTGAGGCAAACATTGCTAGCCTGGACAAGGGAGTACAATGCATTTTACCCCTGTACATGTGGCACATAATTGTGGTGCAGTCTGTAATTACTAGTAGAGGTCCAGGCTTCTACAGCTGATTTGGGTTTTTAATACATTTATCAGGACCATCATTTCTTTGAGACTGATGTGCTTCTCCGCTAAATGGGGATCCCACATTCTCTGAAGTTTGATTCCATTGGAATCCATCCCAGGTGAAGTCTGATGCATTTGTTGTAAAAGACTGAGTTGGAGTGGTAGGGAAAATGGAATACCTGGATGTAGCAGAATCTGCTTTACCCACCATAGGAGTTCTTTTTTGATAAAGTGCAGAACTGGCCCAAAAAGGACAAAGGATGCTGATTTTAAGTTGAAACAGACTTGAAAAACCACTGAATAATCCTTACAATAAGTCTGGCTAAAAGAACCATGTGGATAGTTAAAGACACACAGCATAGAATTCTGAGAAACTCCCTTGTAGTGGTAAATGACTGGTGAGACAGACCTAAAAACTTAAGATGGTAAAATTAAATATTTTCTGGAAGGAGTCAGGGTATCATGACAGACTGGCCACAAATGATCAAATCCCTATGAAAAATAATTAGGAGTTTCCAGTTTAATTTTTGAAAGGGATTTATGATGAAGAAAAGGGATATATGGATTTCTTGAACTGAATCTGCTAAAGTGTGGTAGTCACCCAGACAGGGATAATTGGATTCCCATAAGTCTACAGAAGGTAGAAATTGGAGCTAGGCATTATGTCAATGCCCTTGAAGCTGTGGAAAGTCCAAGTTAAAGAGGTAAATTGCTAAAGTAACCAAAAAATAAAAAAAATATTAAACAATACCTGGAATATGGCTGAGGCACCTTATATAGCCTGTTGGGCTACTTGGTTGACGGGGGTTGAGCATCAGGGTAAGAGCATGCAGATTTGAAAACATTAAAAACCTCAAGTTCAGGTGATATTGTTAGGTGTTTGTGAGAATCAACACCAAGAAGGTCTTAATACCTCCTTCAAGTTTCTGAAATCTCTCTTTTTCTCTCATTAAACAGGTTTTTCATTTTGTAGACAGTGTCAGAAAATGCAATCTCCTCAACTGGAGAATAGGAAGAGAAAATTATTTCATATTCTGTCTCATACAGGACTGGATGGGGGATGTTTTCTGACACTATTTCTCAAAGATTTTGGTTTTCAAAAAAATAAATAAATAAAAAATAAGTTAAGGCTATTAATCTTACTATATGTAAATGAAAAAAAAATCACACAACTGGACATTGTGTGATTGTCCAATTCTGAAGACACAGATTATACAGAAAACATTGAATGGGATTTATCTACCACCCAAGCATTTTACCCTTCTGCCAGGCACAAAAGAAAAAAAATTACAATAATTTAGTAAAAAAAAAAATAATAATAAAGGAAGGTTCCAAAACAGGTACATATCTGTCAACAAAGATGAGATAAAAAAACTGACCACCAAAATATAAGTCACAGTGTAGATGAGTTGTCTGTCTGAAGTCTTTAATGGCAAGAAAGTTTTGAATTTTGGAACCTGTGCAAACACTTAACTTATGCTTTAATAGATATATGGTAGATGAAGATGGGGGCCAAAGGCTTTTGCATACTGGCCAGATATCAGATCCTTAGATACTTCCGATATAGCCTTATGCTACCACAAGAATGAAACACAATGAACATTTGATATTACTTCTTGACCTTTGCAATGTGTACCTCTGCCCTAGCAATTTCCTAAGTAAATTCTAAACAAACAAATAAAAAAAACTTACAATGGTGACATTTCACTGATTTAACAAACAATGGAAGCAGATAAACCTATTCAAAGTACTTTGAATGCATTAGCACTTAGTTCTCTCAACTGTACAGATTTTTACAGAATGTCCAGATTTTTGCCTCATATTTTTGGTCTGTTCTTCATGCATTTGTGGTTGTCTGCCTCATATTTTTGGTCTGTTCCTCATGCATTTGTGGTTTTCTGGTAAATTACTGAATATTGAAGTCACTAAATAATACTAAATAACAACAAATGGTTTGAGTTTCAGACTGCATATCCTTCAGAAAATATGTAATAATGCAACACCTTTTATTCTAGCAACTTTTTAGGGTTATAGGAAAAAATATTTATATTCTGTCCCTATTTTTGAGCCTTTGTCCCCCCCATTCTTTCTGGCTTTGTCCAGATTTCTTGCACTAAGAAATTGAGAGGTATGCATGCACAATATATGTAAAGGATGCCTTCACTTAAACACAAAGACATGAATATATTACTCACATGTATGAATGTATTAGTGAGATCTGTTATGTAATGCTGTTATTTAAAAAATGCTAATAATCAGAGTTTGCTCATGAATGATGTGGAATTTGCTGTTTTAAGTGAAGTTTAAGTGTAGCTGAGCGGGATTGCGTATTGCTGCACTTTGCTCAGCATTGCTTAAACATTGTATAGGTATTAAATACAAATGTATAGCTAAAATTCTCAATAAATGTATAGCTAAAATTCTCAATTCTCAATGGTGAGATAGAGTAGTGGTTAGAGTTTTGGTTTTGCATGCAACAGTTCATGGTTTGAGTACCAAGACAGGTGCTTGATTTTTACATGGGAAAGCATTGTTAATTTTTTTAAATGGTGTAGTAATTATTTGTTGACCAAGGTAGTGTAGCTGGTCCAAAATTGAAGTGTCAGTGCATATAACATGTGAAATAACTCATGTAAACACAAGTGTCCCATACAGCATAGCCACACCGCAAGGTAATGTAATGAAAGCACATAGGGGGACGTCATATAAAGTACATTATATACACTTAATAATATGTCAGTAATAATTAATTAATTTGCAATTCTGAAATATTTTTTAAAATGAAAACTGAGTAATGCTTAGCAGTGTTTAGCTCTGCTAAGCTAGTATGAGCATTGCTTAGAAGTCTCATTGTAAGCAGTATTCAGCCCAGCTGAGCGGATTTGCACACAACTAAGCACTGCTCAGCATTTGCCCCTTTAAGCGCTGCTCAACTCAGCTTACCGGGTTTGCCCACCACTGAGCTGTGCTCAGCATTTTTAAAAATGGTCCAATGATGACAAAGGGTGAGAATATGGCCTTATTTAAACCACACAGGCAGGAATACAGCCAGACACTGGTGTAGTTTGATCACTGCAGGAGCTATATCTGGAGTTGGAGAGGGAGTGCGCTTTCGGGCGCAGAACTGGGGCATCTTGGAGTCCAGGGTCATGGCTGGGCTCCTTGTTAAAGACCATGACCACAGACTGCTGCAGGGCTAGTACCAGGGTTCACAGTTCAAAGTGGAGGCCTGGGTCAATCTGGCACATGATCTCACCAGTGCTACTAGAATCCTTTCAACTGTTGAGCAGTTATGGCATCATTATTCCAACTTAAAGCATAGGAAGAGGGTGCTGTTGGCCCAGTGGATCCAAGAAGCTTTGGATGGGGATGCCCCAGTAGTCAATAAGTATATCACTCATATCAGTACCAAAATCTAGCCTAAGTATATGATAGACATGTATGCTTAATGTCTTTCCCCTATGGCTGCAGAGGAGAGAGCTAGCAACCCAGAGGCCTATGCTGACAGATTGGCGAGGTTCGATGAGAGTCTGGTGAGTACATATTTATCTTGCAGTATATAGTGTAATAAATAAGGAGTACATCATTTACTGCCAGTAGGTATAGTGTATTCTAAGTGTATTAAATAAATAAAAAGTTTGTCAGACCAATATTGATCTACAGGATATGCAGTAGTACTGAATGTAGAATATTAACTATAAGAAAGCACTGTGTCATGCTACTCAAA
This sequence comes from Protopterus annectens, assembly GCF_019279795.1. NCBI lineage: Eukaryota > Metazoa > Chordata > Ceratodontiformes > Protopteridae > Protopterus > Protopterus annectens. The sequence goes on from NC_056745.1 coordinate 1,294,360,306, forward strand.
TAAAGATTTATACCACAAACTGTTGCATTTAATCTGGTTTGTTGTTGAAGAAATAGAATGTGTAAATCAAGATATAAATGAAATATGAAATATGTCCTGCACTAACAGCTGAACATTGATTAGTAATGTATAATGGATTACAGTGTGTCCCCTGCAGCATTGCCTTGTATTAACCTTTGCATTTCAGACTGATGTAGTCCTGAATGTGGGAATGCTGATGCAGGCAAGTATGAGAGTGTAATAGGTGGAGAATGCAAATATATGATGTCCAAATGTATATGGGTTGGATATGCAACCCAGCACCCGGCTATACTCTGTACAGATCACACATATTCACATCTACTAGGGGTTAAATGTGTACACCTGCGTTCAAAGGATTAATACACAGTACAATAACTATCTTTCAGGCATCCATATTCAACTGCCACTACAGTCTTTGGTGACACTCCACTTAAATTACAAGGTCAGACTGTCTAACCAAGGGAGTATTAGGCGGAAATCAGTTAAGCAAAAGACAGAGGTTCCCCAGTATCTTAGTGTGTTGAGTAGTAGATATATTGTTCATTTTTGCACACACAGACCATGGTTTGAATCCAGAGAGTGGTACTAAGATGTGTGAATAATTACAGACAAGTAATCCTGAATATGTGTACATATAATCAGGTAGTGTTAAGAGATATATTGTCCATGGGTTTTACAAGTAAATACATTATTGTAGTAGCTGCATGATGGGTATACTAATAAATTTTGTGTTCAAATGTTCCAATGTCTAACCCCATGCCTGCAAAAGACAGCAGGATAGGTACATACACCATCCACTCTTCCCAATACATGTCTCTCAAGTGTCACACTGTCATGGCTAGTGATCACTGTTGCCAATAACCTTGGACACAGATATGAATCCAGTTGGAGAATGCCAGTAGCACACTCACACATCAGTGCAGGCTACACCTTGTTAGTATTATGTAACTCTGACATGTATGAGTCCCCTCCAGTCATGTACCCAGAGTACTCACACTTTTCCCCATACCATTCCAGCTTGACAGTTTAATAGTTTTGTACTTGCTACAGAAGCTATGGGCCTCAGTTAGATATAAAGTGAGGGCAGATCTGTAGAGTATTGAGCAGTACTCTTGTACAAAACAGAATGTTAATGGACTTTCTCCTCTACCCCCACCCCTTACCTGCATCAATAATTATTATCCATATACTACTCTCACAATCTAATGTTGGGACTCGTGTACTCTTATTGTTCATATATTAAATTGATTACATATTAACATACCTTTTTCAAATACCATTGCTGGTGGCCTGTTGCCACACATTTAACTGGCATGCTGTTAAAATTCTGACTGTTATTCCATATATGTATGTGTTCTATTTGCTATGCAATTGTGTGAATTCCACTGTTCTGGGTTAACTGGAACACCCATGCATGCTGTTATAACTAATTTTGAAATGTTTTATTCATGACTACCCTATACGTTTTGTAAAACCTCAACACCATTGCATGTATGGGAAGGCCGATCCTGGCAGATCCACCTGTCGCACCTCATCTGGCCATGGCACCAGACCCCAGCATGTCTGGGACCCAACCCAGAACTGCCCCCTCCACTGGTCCTGCACCACCCTCAGGTGAAACCGCCTCAGGGGATGGGGCCTGTCCCTCCCAGGCATGGGCACGGAGGCTGACCTGTCACCCGCAGACAGTTCCATGGCATGGTGCGCAGAGTTATCCAGCAAGACTTGGATGTACACATGTGCCAGATTGAGGGCAGACTGGAGCATGTGGAGGGGCAGGCTGCTCCAGTTGTCCAGCCCCCAGCACAGCCACCTTCAGGGCTGTGAAGGTGCAGTGGTGACTGCCCATGGATGCCGATCTCAGTCCTACTGTATCCATTTGGGAGCTCATGGCCCTCTGATTCCAAACCACCCTCCCCATCCAAGGTGTTTATCCCCCTCATGTGTCATATACCACTCCTGTCTGCTGTCTTGTGTATCTTGTCTTTCTGCAAATGCAACCTATCCTACCCAACCTACCTCCCCAAACATACCTACAGCCCTTCCCCACCATCCCACTCTCACCATAAAAATAAAAAAGAGCATCGGTTGGGCAAAAAAATCATTGGCCCATACATAGCTCTACATTTTGCTCCCATGTACAGTGACTGCCAATCATACACTACTCCTATATATACTGCCCCAAATCACAGTATACTTGAAATCCTGAGGTTTTAAGGGACATGTACAGCTGAGAGATCACCAGCAACTGTAGTAGCATGCACAGTTAGATAGAAAAGGATCTATGACACTCACATCTGCCCCTCTCCCTACTCAGCCCAACAAACATTTGAACACTACACTGCTACACAGTCTTGAAAGTCTGTTAACAATGGCCAGACATACCTCACAACTATACAGATTTCCACAGAATGTCCAGATTCTTGCCTCCTATTTTTAGTCCATTTTCTTATAAACCTGTGTTTTTCTACCAAATGATTGCGGGCTGATGTCAAAAAAATAATGACAGACATTATGAGTTGCAGACGTCATACCTTTCAGACTATCTATGCCAATGCAGACCTTGTTATTCTATCACCTTTATAAGTTTGTAGGAGCAATATTTGAAATGTGTCCCTATTATGTGGCATTTGTCACCCCATAATTTATGGCTTTGTAAACATTTCTTGCTCTAAGAGCTTGGGAGGCATGGCTACAGATGGTGGCCATACCTCTGACCTTTCCATATGTCTGCATATTGCCCTGATGTCTGACGCATAATTTCTTTCCATGTGTCATAAACGTGTGGTTTTCTAGCCAAAGTTTTGGAAAATCATGACAGACTGACATTGCAGATTAATGACGGATATTGTCATGTAGCAACACATACCCTTTGGAAGGTGCATTAAATGCATGCCCTGTTCTGTTATCTATTACCCTTGTGTGTCACAGCAATATGTGAAGAGTGTGCTCAATGTTTGGTGTTTGCCCCAGCTTCCCATATGGCTTTAACCAGATGTCTTTCTGTACGTGGTTGAGAGGTATGCTGATACATACACACACACACACACACACACACACACACACACACACACACACACACACACACACACACACACACCCACCCACAAACACACACACACACACACACACACACACACACACACACACACACACACACACACACACACACACACACATTCATGACCTGCCCCTGCAGATAGCCGAACCTCTACCTGCCCAGTTTTACAAATGATACTGCTAGATACATAACAGAAACAGCACACAGGTAAAGTAGCGTTGCAGTGTCTGCCACTACTATCCAAACAGGTGAAAATTGCAGGGGCTGTTAGGATTGCCAATGGTGGGTTCAGAGGCCCTTAACATGGTAAAGCCAACTAAAACACACTCACACACACACACTGCTGCATGGGGACATGAATTGAAACACACGTGCACATGGAGTTGGCATTTCTGATATTAAATTATCCACCTATCTTTTTATGTTCAATACACAGTGATATGACTATTACATGTACCACAGTGCCTTTGTGTTAGAAACTGTGTAACTGTGCTTATAAGGTGGATGACATCTGTAGGGGCTGCAACTAGGCTGACAATGGGGGAGTTAACAGTGTGGAAGAGGCACGCACAATGGTATAACCATCGCATACGCACAGTAAAGACAGCCACAGGGGATATGCATACAGAAACACATACACAGTTGCCAATAGATTAGTAACCCTATGCATCCACTTGTATGTACTATAGTGATACATAGACATTACATGCACAACAAATATTATATGCTGGGAACATAACTTACTACCTCTTACAAGTAATCTTGGGAATGCCTTCATGGATGGTGGGATAAAACACCCAAAAATAGCAAGTGGTCTCATATATTGCTCTTACATAACTAGACAAGTGATAGAGGAACAGACTTTGTAGCAGCATGATGTTTCAGATGGGTATGAAGTCTCTGTCACTATGGTACCTGTGACATATATGGCAATGATTACTCAAAAATGCCCATTGTTAGGGGACACAGACCACATATAGGTTGCAAACATCTGGATATTCCATATACATCTGTACAGATGACTGGTATGGCCTGTATAGTTTAACATGCTGCATATAATGCAGACGCCATTAACTGCCTCTTTAAAGTAATGCCATGGGGAGGAAGTCAACAGGCCTTAAAATGGTGTAACCAATGCACACAACAGCCACAGGGGATATGCTTCACACACAAACACACACACACAGTACTATAGCTGTCAGTATGGAGAATAGAACCCTTACCTATCTAATTATTTGTACTATAGTATTACATGGCTATTGCACATGCCACAGAGCTTATAGGGGTGATGCGTGTATACAGTTACTTCTAAGGTAATGACATCAGCAGGCTTTGGAAAGTAGGGCAATGGGAAGTGTACTGGGTGGAACACACCTCAAAATGGTATAACCCACACCTCCCAGGGATATGGTTCACACACATACACAAAGTATCACAGTTGCCAGTACTGAGTTTAGACCCGCTACCTATCTAGTTGTTTGTATTATAGTGTTATGCAGTTATCACACCCACCATGGAGCTTATAGCATTGAAGAGTGTCCCAAGGTAGTTCTAAGGTGAATAACATCAGCAGCCCTTGTAAAGTATGACAATGGGAAGTGTACTGGGTGACAAAGGTCTCAAAATGCTGTAACCTACACACACACACACACACACACACACACACACACACACACACACACACACACACACACACACACACACACACACACACATGTTTGCCAGGACTGAGATTAGAACCCCCACCTATCTAGTTATTTGTACTACAGTTTTGTTCAGTTATCGCACATGCCACAGAGCTTATAGGGCTAACAAGTGTCCAAAGGTACTTCTAAGGTGAATGACATCAGCAGATCTTGTAAAGTAGGGCAATGGAAAGTGTACTGAGTGGAAAATGCCTCATAATACTTTAACCTACAAACACACACACGCACACACACACACACACACACACACACACACACACACACACACACACACACACACACACACACACACACACACACGCACACACACACACACACACACACACACACAAACACACACACACACACACACACACACACACACACACACAAAGGCAGGTGATGTGATATTACAACTACTACCTCAGTACTATTACACAATGGAGCTCACCTTCATGCAGGCACATGCAACTGGTTAAAACTGGTATGCAACTGTCCGCAGCAGGACATCACTCTATACCTTTCAGGGTATCCCTGTCTATGACTGACTCTGTGTGTGTGCCTCCCTGTGTGTGTGTCTCTCTCTATCTCTCTCTCTCTGTCACTGTCTGTCTCTCTCTTCCCCATGTCTATGTGTGTGTATGCTTGAAATATTGTTATATGTTACCCATATATATGTTTGTGTATCACACACAACATATGAAGATATATCACATATGGGCCACCTACAGCTAGCTGAGGGTAGTCCTGTCTGATGGGTGTGCTTAGAGTCAGTTAAGGTGTACATAGCTATCTGTATGCAAAGACAGCTATGCACAATATATTTATATAGTCTGATGTGGGGTTAGACATGGGCTGTAATGCTCTAAGTGTAGGAGCATGCCCAGTATGACCTTCTATAGTAAGAGTGGGACTCCATTCCAGAGATAGTTGTACTCAGGTCCAGGGCTTTGTGTGCTACAGGCTCCATACCTCTCAACCTGTCTGTGCAAAGAATCGGGAGATAGCCTGCCAAAATAGGGGTACAATGTCACAAACATAGGGAGATACCATAATTATTGCTCTTATTCATGCATAATGTAGCTAGTGTAACAGGGTCTGTTTTAGCAGACATTTTCTGACATACATAACGTCTGACACTGAAATGTATTGTGTCATTACTTAGTGACAGAAATCCTCTGATCATCACAGTGATTTACCTGAGAATTACGAAATGTATGATGCACAGACTGAAATTATGAGCCAAAGTATAGACATTCTTGTCCAATCTGGCCAGTTGATAGGTGTGGCTACAGCCGATTGGCTGATGAAGCTGTGTAAACAGTCCAGTACCTCAGTGATATACTGGCTGGGGATCACCTGCTTGTGTGTTATTCTTCTTAACTGAAAAGTCATATCCTAGTGTGACTCATACCTCTCAGCTGTACAGTTTTTTGCAGAATGTCCAGATGATTGTCTCATATTTTTGGTCCATTTTCATAAAATTGTGGTTTTCTGGCAAATTTGTGGCAAATAATTAAAGACTGAAGTTAGAAAATAATGACAGAACATTTGAGTTTCAGACTTGATAACCTTCAGACAACTCATGCTAATGCAAAACCTGTTATTTTATCAACTTTCTAAGTTTGTGAGAGCAATATATAAATATCATCCCTATTTTTGGGTCTTTGTCCCACTTTTATTTATGATCTTGTCCAGATTTCTTGCTCTAAGTGGTTGAGAGGTATAGGTGTGGTTACAGAGTCCATTTTACTGAGCAGTGATGCCCATTATATGTATGATATATTTCACATAGCACTGTGATTTCCAGGTATGTCAGTGGCAGAGCAGTATAGAGTAATGTGGTGAACCAGTGACAGCCATTTGTTTATAGGTTGATAGGTTGATATGAGGTTACTATTGGTCCTGAAGCCCTTATAACCCTCACAGATGAGAGTGTAGTCCATGTTAAGACATGTCAGCACCCAGAGCCCTGTCCAGCAATGACACAGGTGAAATCACAGGACTGTATTTTCTGTTTCCCATGCACTTATACAGGGAACACCTCACAAGAGGTATTGAGGCACTCAGCTTGATGTGAACAGGGACTGTATTCCACAGATGGGGGTGTCTGTGGGAAATATATCTGTTACACCAACAAGCCCTATTGATGTCACAGACCAGGTTGATGGTGCACCTACAGGTTGATTGAGTGGGTCTTGACTTCCAGACGTGTAACAGTCCCATCGAGGCAGGGTCTGCATTGCTTTGTATGTCAAACAGAGGTCACCTCTGAGGAGTCTGTATAGAACTGAGTAGAGGAACAGTGCTGTTAGCCTATCTGTGTAGGGTAGGTATTTGAGGTCCTGGATTCTCCCAGTGAGGAACCTCTATGGTCTCTCCAGCTGCTACATGTGCTTTGTGAGGTAGATGCCAAAGGGGGCATTGTACAATATAATTGGCCTTATAAAGTTAGAATACATGGATCTTATGACTTCTTTGTCCCTGGATGAGATACCCTTACTTTTGTGTTGGCCCATCTATGAAGCTTTCTGTACAACAGAAACAACATGGTGCTCAGACTTCAGGTTGCTATCAACCTGGGTGGCCAAATGCCTCACTAGTGATGGTGTATGTAGGACATTGTTGTTAATGTGATAATATGGGGATGTCAGTCTCCCCAAAGGGGATGATGATGCATCTGCAGGGATTCAGCTTAAGGCCATGTTTCTGGCAGCAGTCATTTGTTTTGGTGAGATCCTGTTATAGGATGTCCACATCACTTTGGGTATTGATGACTGTTCCCAGTGTGCAGTCATCTGCCAACATGGTCAGCCATAGGTCATTGTTTTTGGCCTGTGCCTCAGAGAAGTATACCCCATATACCAGAGGCCCCCAGATCGATCCCTGTGCTGTGCCTCTCATTACGGGTGTACTGCTTGACTTGGCTACCCCTATTATGATTATGTGGGTTCTATCAATGAACCAGTTTGCTACCCATCTAGTAACATATGGATTGCTGCCTAGTTGACAGAGTTCATGTACTGTGGCCAAGTGGGTAATAGTGCATAAGTCTTTGGTCGAGTCAAGGTGGCCAGAGTGCACCATCTTTCCATCATCCATGCCTTTGTTGGCTGTCTCAGGGAAGTCATCCAGAGTTCACTTACATACCTCCCCTTGAGAAAGGCAGACTGTGTGGGGTCAAGTATTTGGAGTTTGCCAATGTCCCTATTAATGAGGTCCATGACAATCCATGATGATCCATAATGATAATACCTCAGATGGTTTGTCTTGCTATGTTATTATGAGGCTAGCTGTCAACCTGTCACAGACTGATTTCTGGACAGGCCCATATATGACAGTCAGACACAGGCCCACATATGGGAACAGGGTGTTAATAATGCTCTGCCAAACATAGACAGCTGAGAGTCTGGTTTAATATTTGATTGCTTTTTCTTATGGGTATGATGTCTGCTTCTCCACTGTTTGCCATTGATGTTTTGATATGAGCCTTTCTTGTTTGCCACATAGTTTGGCAGGCAAATGCAATGTTAGGACAAGCAGAAGAGATATACGAGGCATACTTGCTGTCCTTCTGTGATAGCCTGTTATTCCAGGGGTATGGATGGTGACCAGTGACTTGTTGTCAGTGCTGACACAGTAAGGTGGCAGCCATTTAACACCTGCCAGTACACTAACTTTCAGGTATCTGCTGTCCTACTAGGCACTGTGTAAGTTTCTTCAAGCTGAGTAATGTCCATATGTATGTCCCCCTGTCCCTGACTTGTCCAGCTTTCCTGCAGTGACAGATATTGACTTCTGGACAGTGTGCACAACTCCTACTGTAGGTGTAGCTGCATGCAAAATAGTTGGTACAGAATGTCTTGGAACATGGACCCTATCAACCACAGTACTGTATCTAGTCCACTAAGCCACAACAACCAAGAGTAAGTGCTGTCCACTTCCTGACAGTATTAACCATGCATATACATAGCTTATTGACCCCTGCATATTGCAGACATGAAACAAATTATCAAGTTGATTGGGACAGCCCTGGGAATTTGTGCTCTGCTGCTATTACCATACAAACATACATGCAACTGCATTTCTATGGGGACACATGTATGTTGGGGGTCATACCTGTCAACTGTACACATTTGCACAGACCTTGCAGATGTTGGCTTTACTTTTTGGTTCCATTTAGCATAGTGCTGTGCCTGTCTTGCAGAATACTGGCATATCACTACAGACCAAAGGTTAGAATGTAATGGCAGACATTTGAGTTTCAGACTTTCTATTCTTCAGAGACTTCATGCAACTGCAAGACCTGCTGTGATATCACTGTGTAAGTCTGTAAGAGTAATATTTCATTATTGTCCCTATTTGTGGGCCTTTGGCAGCCATTTCTTCATGGTTTTCTACTGCTGACTTGCTGGGAGAGGCTGAGAGGTGAGTATGGGACCCCAACATTGACATCCATGCATGTGACCTATGACCCCCCAGTTTATTAGTCCCCCACATACACTGCAGTTAGTTTTGTCACCTAGGGGTTCTACTGCATACTCTGGGGAAGCCAGTAATGGGTGGACATTTCCTGCTGTTCCACATAGCTGTCAGTTGTCTGCTGCTGTCCTGGTAGGCCACGCCATTCCCTTGAATACATGCAGTGATACCTTAGATATGCTACCAAAATGTACTATTCCATTCATCTATTGTTAAGAAGAGTGACTTATCTTGTGCCTGCGGCAGTTGTGAGGACATTGCTAGAGGACTAACTCTGTCAGATGCACACAGTACACAGTCTATACATGGTAAGGTACAGGTAATGTAATGTGTGTGGCATCCATTTTACTGTGTGTGAGAGTCAGAGAGAGGTGTCAGTCCCTGAGTCCCTAGGGTATCAGGGTATGTCCTATGCATTGCCTCTTTGCTAAGGCCAGGGTCCCCCTGTACCTGTGGAGACCTTGGCAATGGTTGGGGGCTGTGTGCCCCTTCCCTGTGATGTACCTGCTACAGCTGTTTCCACAGGATCATATTGTGCAGCATGGAACATACTATGAACATGTGTGCACATGTGGCTGGAGAGTACTGCAAGGCTCCACCAGATATGTCAATGCAGCATTACTGTGAATTGAGCATCCCACACACATGCTCTATAATGTTCCTAGTTTGTGTGTGTGCCTCATTATGGCGTTTTTCAGTGGGTGGGTGTGCATTTCTGATGGGTGTCATCATCCACAGTTTCAGTGCATAGCCAGCATCCCCCATGAGATGGCCATACAGGATGTCCCCCTGAAAAATGCCTGGTATGGCTGTGCAACATGCCATATGTGGGAGTCATGATAGCTGCCAGGGCTGCCAACACACACACTGATGATAATGCCCTGGGCATTGCACATGGTCTGGCAGTTGATGGAGTAATAGCCCTTGTACTGACATGCACTCTACCATCTTCACCAGGTGGTGCTGTGATGTGGACGTGAGTGCAGTCTATGTCACCCAGTACCTTTGGGCAGTCTGCTACATGGTGGAAGAGACGTATATTGCTGGTCCTCTCCTCAGGGGTGCTGTGGAAATAAATGTGCTCACCAGCATGTGGTAGCATGGCATCCAAGAATTGGTGGAGTACCCTGGATGCAGATGCCTGTGAGACCCCCATGATGTCCCCAGTAGGTCTTTTGAAAGTACCTGTAGTTAGTATTATTAAGGCTACACATACCTTTGTTTGAACTGGGATGGGTGGGATGGGTTCCCCTCTGTTGGCTCTGGGTCTGAGGTGAGGCCAGCAGAGCTCAATGAGTTGCTGAAGAATGTCCCTGTCCACTGTGTAGTGCTCTAGTATCTGCAGCCCATGTAGTCCCTGGAAGGTTACCCTGGGTCTGAACACTCTTTTCCTTGTTTTGTGCCAGTTATCAGCATTATCCTCATTACTGCCCTCAGTCTGTAGCACATAGAGATGTAGTAAAGCAGCAGTAGCCCCTATCATTTTGTCAGTTAAAATTCCCAAGTGTGTACATCAATGGTGCAGAGTTTGTGGGAAAAAACAGACTAAAAGGTGTTTGGATACTTTATACTGGTGCGCTGCAGATGCTACCTACGTGATTTGCTGACTATGATACAGTCTACCTGTCAGCTATATTATTATTGAGGGGTTTGAATGGGTCACTGTGAGTGGCAGAGTCTGTATTAGTGATTTGCAGTTAATTTCCTTTATTCTTTTATTTCCTTTTTCTTTTTCTATTTCTGTTGTGTTTAAACCCCACAGCATGCCGTGCAATCTGTTTAAGCTAGTGTAAACATTGTTGAGCAGAAAGAGCCCTCCCATGGACATGAACACGCTTATCATTTCTTTAACCAGCTAAGCAGCCTCAGACTCACACCCTTGCTTAGCCTTGGAGCTCCAATGTGCTTACACCAAGCATGACACACCCCCTTTTCATGTCAGCTGCTTCTTCTGCTTACACCACTGCATTATAACTCCTACATGGTTAGGTACCCGCAGACATGGTTTCCCATTTTGCTATTCAATAAATTTAGCTCATTTACATACACCTAATGGCTTATACCCTAGTTACACCACTACACCAGAGCCTATGTCCTTAGCAACCACTGTTACCTGTCATTGTTATGAGTCTGCATGCTGCCCACTATAATGGCAAATTTACTGTTTCTCATTTAATTGCCTTTTTACTAATTTTTTTAATTTTCTGCACGATCGCATTTGTGCGCCACTCCACTCTGCTTAAACGGCTGAAATCTGCCAAAATAAACTTCTGATTTTTGCAATTTTGCAACACTTTGGCATGCCAATGGGCATAGTTTTGGCCATTAGCATGCCTAATGAACATAATACATGCTTTACTTTAAGCTGTCATGCACCTGTTTTTATTTTTGCAGAAATGTACATACACGATTACTAACCGCATACATTTCTGCTGCGGACACAGCTCCGACATGGATACATGCCTGCTTCCTGGATCAAAAATTCACCTCATTTGCATGTTTTTCACCAGCAAATGAGGTGATTTGCATTATTCTGTCATGTCCATGCTGGAATAGTGCTGGGAGGCTTCTGCACACCCCCAGCCTTGTTTACTGGATTGCACAGGATCCGAACTCCATGTTTGAGACATGCCACTATGCTTACACTGAGATTAGCTCCATGTAAGCTTTATTAAATCCCGGGGATAGAAAATTAAGAAAATAAATAAAGTAACACAATATATGTACCAGTCTCTAAAACTGTTGAACTAACATCAACTTATGTTTCAATGACTGAGACAACATATAACCTATTAGTGAATAAGAATACAATTGAAACAGTTTCAGTGACTATGACACAAAAGAATAAAACTCTGACCATGACCCACGTGATCTAATGTTGGTCATTGGATTGGCCACCTCGTGAAACTGGCAGGATCAGAAAGGAATGAAGGAGAATTGCTCACTCACCTCTTTCAGTGAGAACGGAAGGGATGGGAGTGTTGTATGCGTGAAAAATATGACTTTAGTGGTGACCATGGAAGCCGGTCTACAGCACCTCATTGTGATTGAGTAACTAGGGGTTATCCTGTTGACTTGCATTCCTTGTTGAAACAAGAGACGGACCCAGATCAGCACTGATATCCATTTCATGTTCCACTTACAGGAAGTGCTAGATGATCACGCATGGGAGATGGGGGAACAACCGAGGCCACTCCTCTGGACCTCAAAATGGCCAGCTATCTACCACATGACTCCCATAGGTTCATAGGTGTTTACTAGGCTAATGACCATAAGGGCCTTTTTAAACCTAGCCATGCATCCCAAATCGCTGACAAGTTCTGATACCCTTGATAAGTGTATGCAGGGGTTTGGGAGCTGAACCATTTATAGGTTACCCATGTCCATTAGAGACATAGGTGCCAAACCAGGAATAAATTTCTCGTTCCTGATCCAATTGTCCAAACTGCACTTGAACTGGGTTAGGGAGGAACTCTGCTTCACATGGATGAGGAGCCTGTTTCATAGACAAGTTAGTCTCTGGGATACATATCTATCTCTCCAGCAGGACCTATTTATATCACAGGCAAGGTTTGAGTATTTAGAATGGGTAATTCTGGCACTGTTTGTTTTGTGGATATGCAGGAGGTCCATCAGAGTGGGGACTGACAATGCCCTGTATGCAAAGCATAGATCTCCCCTCAAAAGACTCTAGGAGACAGAATACATGGATAGGGCCATGAGGTGGTCTGCCCAGGACATTTTGCTTATGCCCTGTATTCTTTTAGTGAGGAACCTCTGTGGATGTTCGAATTGTTGGATATGCCTGGTTAGGTACATACCAAAGGGTGCACTGTACTCAATGATAGGTCTGATGAATGCCAAATACAGTGGAACAATAACTTCCTTGGACCTATATGCCATATCTTTGTTTATATGTTGCACAACATAGAATTATTTCCTCACTATTGTAGCCATATGATGACCAAAGGCAAGATTACTCTCTATGTGTGTCCCTGACTACTGTGTCAACTCTTAGGGGTGTGTTGTCAATATGATGGTTACCAGAGGCTGATGACTTCCCAAAGGATACTATTATACATTTCTCCACATTTAGTTTTTCTTCATGGATATGACACCAGTTGTTTGTATCAGCCCATCCTGGAGAACATTTCTGTCAGTGTGAGATTCAATGACAGCTCCTAATTTTCAATAATCTGCAAATTTAGTCAGCCAGAGACCACTGACACTGGCCTTGACTTCTAAGAAGTAAATGCCAAAAAGGAGCAGTCCAAGGACTGATCCCTGAGAGACTTCAACAACAGAGAGGGAACAAATGGGCTGTTAAGAATCCCAAACAAGAGCAAATGGGCAGCAAGCCCCAACTTTCACCAGGGAACAGGTCTTCAATGCACTCTCCAAGGCAAACATCTTTGCATTGATAGGACCTAATAATATCCCAGAATGCCTCTTTAATAGCATGAAACATGACCAGTTGGGGCCTCTAGAAGCACTATTCAGTTGTAGCCTCCAAATAGGCCTCATGCTAAGAGAAAGTTGGACTGCAACTGTTATCCACCTACACAAGTTGGGCCATCCATGTACTCAAAAAACTGCATATCCATAAGCATGATTAGACTCATATGCGAGGCCTTGGAAGGAATTATCATGGATGTGATAATTATCGACAAAGGAGACCTTCAGATATTGGATCCAACTTAATTTGATTTTGTCAATGGAAGGTCATGCTCTTTACTTTTGTGGACTTCTTTGAGAAGCTCACCAACATAATAGATGAGGACAAAATGGTGCATACTGGCTATCTTGACTTGGCCAAAATAATTGACACAATTCCCCATTAGGGCACTGCAGACATTCTTACAGAATTAGCTATAAACCCCTGTCTCTATCAGCAGATAGCTAACTTGCTCACATGTAGGACCCAAGGAGTTAAGGCAGGGGACTCTACCTCCACAAGAAGTTTAATTACTAGTGGAGTTCCTCCGGGCTCAGTACAAGAGCTGCATCTGTTTGGCATCTACTTCTTTGAAGTCAAGCCTAACATTAAAGACATCTGCCTGACCAAATTCACAGACAATTGCAAATTAGGTGCAGTCACTGAATCGCCCAGGACAGAATCATTCCCCAGGCAAAATGTATTATCTAGCCTAAGATACACATGTGGTAGAAAAAATCCCTGCACAAACCTACCTGGCCTCACAAAAGGGATTTTTTCCTCAGTAGACAGTTCCTGTTACAATTTAAGTGCTGTCTGATAGCTAATTTCCTATCTGGCTCATGAGCTTGTGTTGCACATCAGTTAGTTTTCAAGCAGCATGTTCTGAGATACGGCACCAAAACACGACTGCAGGTATGATGCAGTGACTAGGTTTCCTTTGCCAGTCATACAGTTAAACAATCATATAAAGTTTTATGTTATTAAAATCTACTGATTACTTACATTTTCTAACTTAGTTTCCCTTTACATGGCAATTCATTTGAACTAATGACTGTGCCATGAAAAACTATCATGCTTAGAAAAGAAAATTAAATGCATTGGTGGTTTTCTGCTAAACACTATCCAGTATCTCTAAATGTCTTCAACTGTTTCATGCACAGTTTTTAATTTAAACCTCTGCTGCATTGCTACCTTATTGTCTCTGACCTCAAGATTAAATGGTGGCATTTCTGTAAAACAGAGCTGGAATTTGATTCATTCATTTATTGACTGGACTGGTTTCTTTGTACATTATTTAAGCCCTCCTTATGTTCAGTTTTTTTTTTTTTTTTACAAATGGTCCTCTTTCCTCCCAAAGGTGTAATGTAGGTGAAATATTGACCATTAAGAATACCCATAGCTATGCATGGCATACATGATGGAGTGTGTGTGTATGTGTGTGTGTGTGTGTGTGTGTGTGTGTGTGTGTGTGTGTGTGTGTGTGTGTGTGTGTGTGTGTGAAAGACAGAGAGAGAAAGACAGAGTGACCTGTGTCAGACTGGTGTCCTGTTCAGGATCAGTTTCCCTGCCTTACACTCAATGAATGCTGGAATAGACTCCAATCTCAACTCCCTATGAGCCTGAATTAAATAAAACCGATATGTTAAAATGAAGGAATAAATAAAAGTTTCTGCAAGATGCACTTCTAGGGCTTTAACATTGGTTACTGGATGGTGCATCGTATTCTGTCTGAAGAGAAACCCAACATGAATATGTTACTTTTGTCTGATAACCTGTCGCTGTAGTACAGGTGCATAATACATGTTGAGCTCATAGCTTAATATTACATCTAGCATCATCTGCTTTGTAAATATCTCTCTTTAGAGGAAATTCAGACTGATAAACCTCATCCCTTTTGCAAAACAAGAGCTAAACCACATATACAATAATTCACCCACAGCTTCCTGTTCTTCCAGCACCAAAGGTGAGCGTTCTACCAGTTGCACCATGGGCACTTCATCAGTTGTACCTCTCCTGTCAAAACAAGAGTAATTGTTTAATTCTGCACTTTAAAGGACAAGGGTCAGGCAGAGAGAATTTAGTGCTAAACAAGAAAAAGCTATGACTAAATAGTTTCATCAGACACTGGGTATGATGTGAGTTTCACATTAAAAGTTACATGTCTGCCAAATTCTGATTACTTAATTCTGCATCAAAGTGTCCCTTTGCACAACAATGTGCCTGGACCTAAGGTTTATTTTGAATCATTGTATAAAAAGTTTCATACTTAAAAAGTATTCATACCCTGTTGCCAATGTCCTAATTCTCTTCCTTTCCTCTTCTCTCATAAGTACCATTGGTATTACATATACAGGTATCTAAGTAGTCATATCAGTCTACTTCATTTACATTCTTAAATGTAATTTGCATCCTGTCTGCAAAGTCTCTTAAAATAAAGCCAGTAAGACTGCTATTTGATAAATGCATACCTTATTTAACAATTTCCCTGCACATTTTCTTGACTATGGGCTATTAAATCCCTAGATCTTTCTCTGATATTCAATGCTATCTTTACCCTGCTTCAATGTATACATACATCCATACATACTAATATTTCAAGTATGGGCATTATTTCCATTCTTGCCTGTCACTATACCAAAACAGTCGTTCTCATAGTAAGTCTACAGGCTGTTCTTAAAAACAGCTAAACTCGTGTATGCTACAATGTAATTTGGTAGTCTATTCCATGCATCAGCTGCTCTCTCAAAGAACCAATTAGTGCATTTCTCATTCCTAAAGAATCTTCTACATTTGATAACCCCAATCATTCCCAGAGGTAGTTGTCTCAAAATGCACTATGTACCTGAATAAGACCTCCTCTTATATATATATATATATATATATATATATATATATATATATATATATGAGACAAACTGTACAAGTTCAGATATTTAAGTCTTTCATGATAACTTTCACATCCATGGATGCCCTTGGTATATTTCTGCTGTACTCTTTCTATTTACTCATGCTTGTTTTCTTATAAGGTTTCCGTATTGTTATTCCATACTCAAGTTTGGGTCTAATGTAACTAACAAACAATGACTTCATCATTTCTGATTTTCTAGTTTTTATAAATATTTTATAAACCGTATCAGTCTATAACTGTCATTAACCAATTTGTTGATATGATTAGAAAAACTCAAAAGCTGCATCTTACCCATATATCCAGGACCTTAAGTGAATCTACAGTTTCAGTCACTGTTCACTGTATTCACCTTTCAATTTACATTTCCCAAATCTCATATATTTAGTTTTTGATATATTTACCAACATATTATTCTCCTGTGCCCTAGTGATCAGTTTAGTCAAATTCTTTTGTAGACATGCCCTATCTGTAACACACAGTCAATTTTCCTAACTTCATGTCATCTGCATACAGACTGTAGAACACCTCAGATGAAAAAGATAGATCTGAAGGATACAATCTAAACAAGTATGAGCCTAAGATAGAGCCCTGTGGGACAACCTGACTGTAACCAAGTAATTCACCTATCCAATTGTTGTGTGATACTTGCCATGTCCTATTTGTAAGCCATGCAGCAGTCCTTCTTATCTAGAGTACATCTGTGACATCCGCGCCCTGGCCCAGCAATCAAAGAGCCTCACTCCTCACCACTAACACCAGAGAGGGTGTCTCATATAAAAGCAGATGATAACAAATACACACAGTAAAGTACAATTTCCCTTAAGTGCACACAGAGATCACAGTCAGTCTGGGGCTGGTTGCTCCCTTGCTCTCCAGGTCCCCAATAAGACTCCCCACTGGCACAGCTATAGGGTCCAGATCTCAGCCTAGATGGCAAGCTAACCTCCAGTACCCTCTCTGTCCAACCAGTGCTTCATGTCCCAGTCCAAGTAGCTGACACGCACACACACACACACACACACACACACACACACACACACACACACACACACACACACACTCACACACTTTGAGATAAGTATTTATACAACTTCACAGACACTCCTGGGAAAGGCTGACACAGATTCTCCAGCTGTGCCCCTATACCCAGACTATATGGTAGCAATTAGTGCTACCACCAGCTAATAATTATCAGCTACCCAAAGGCCCTTAAAAGTGTGTTCAATTATTACTGTGCAATATTATTATCCAATTGGTAATATAGCCCAGGGCTAAAGCTATAGGAGTGGCTTTAATTAGTAGACTCTAAATATGCAATGTACTCTAGAGGTTAACTTATCTCTACATAAACCAGCCACAGTTGAGAAGGGTTTAAAATATTTAATAATAAATACTAAAAACACAAGACAATACTACTACACCAGAGTGCTATTCAAGAGTTCAGAGATCACACAGAAACTTAAAATAAATCAGTAGTACAGTTCTGACATAACAAAAAAACAATTAGTCTAATCTTTATAGTCCTAGCTATTTCTACAAGAAAACACACTTCTAAGAAACCTTACTTAGGACACAGGCAGAGTGCTGATAAGTTGGATATCTAAGATCAAAATGCTTAATAATTTCTGGTTCTCACTGTTTAAATTAAAACTGCAGTTCTCCTAAAATGTTACATCATTTGTTTACACTTTCTTGGTTCCCAGGCCACACAGAAAATGTATTTACATTATTTTACACTTAGAGCAATAAAGGACATTCCACATGTAAATTCTGGTCATTAACTTTAGCCTTTAAACAATAGGCAGGATGATTACTCCAGACTCATCGACTCCAAATTCTAACTTCAAAGGAATAGACAGAAAGTAATTTTAATTTCAAAGGACCAATAAGAAAAGCTTGACTTAGTTTTCCAAACAGCAGATGGTAATATTGCCACATTGTTGAAACAGCATTTCTTTACATTTAAGACGCAAGCCTGTATTTTACATTTATATTTACAAATGCCAAAATTATATATCAAGTTCTATTTGACTAGGCTGGCAGCCTTCACCCTTCTCTACCAGTCTTCACAACATCAATACCTAGTTGTTCTAGTTTATTCATCATTGTTTTGTGTATGACCCTGTCAAATGCTGAAGTTAAATCTATATAAAGTACATCACAGAACAATTTTTCATTCATAGCTGTTATTATATTTTATACAACATCATGTTGGAGGAGTTGATAGATCTATTTTCAACATATGCATGCTGATAATATGGTTTCAAGTCCCATCCTTTTCAATTCTGACAATGATTTATCCAAAACTATCTTCTCCATTATTTTTGCACAACTTGAAAGTAGACTTAAAGGTCTGTATGTCTAGGTTTTTCCTACTCCTTTTCCCCTTAAAGACAAGTTTAATAATTGCATGTCTCCAGTCTTGAGGAATATGCCCATATTTATATGACCTAGTAAATAATAAATATACTGGGACTGCAACTTTTTGCAGAAGTATTCTCAGGTCATTATTACTAATTCTGTCTCCTCCCTGTGCTTTGTTTGCATCCAGTTTACATAGTTCTTTTTCAATATAATCTAATTTAATTTCAGTATCTTAGGTTACCTGGATGCTACTAGGACAACTTATCAACCACTTTGTGGATCCAAACTGGTTTGCATAAGATTTTGTAAATGTATCTATAACCTGTTGTGGAGCAGCCACAATGGTGCCTCAGTTAGCATTGCCGCCTCACAGCAAGATGTTCTCCAGTTCGAATCTCAGCTGGAGTGCCTTCTGTGCAGAGTCTGCATGTCCTCCCTGTGGTAGCGTGGGTTTCCTCCAGGTGCTTTGGTTTCCTCCCACATCCCAAAGACATGCTGTAGGTTGATTGGACACTCTAAATTGCCCCTGGGTGTGAGTGTGTTGTACCTTCTGTGGAAGGTTGGGCACTGGGCTGGCAACTCAACATCAGAAAACTCCACTGCCAATCATGAGCGGATAGGTGATCCGCTGTGGTGACCCCTAACCAGGAAAAGCTGAAAGAAGAAGAAGAAAATCGATAACCTGTTGTGTCTGAGAATAAATTTTAGAATCTACACATAGTTTACCAATTTGTATATCTTTACTCTTTCCACATCTTATGTATCTATAAAATAGAGTCTTATTATGCTCAATATCTTTATATGAATTTTCTTGATCTTGCCTCACACTATGCTTAATTTGTTCGTCCAGCTTGTTTATTTCAGTGTTTAAAGTTGTAGTTTGATCTCTTTTCCATTTCTTATAAAATTTTTGTGTGTCTCACCTTAGTCATGTATCTTCTTCTTATGGAAATATATCCTTCTCACTTTGTATGCCTAGATCCTGATGTTAAACATTTTTATTTATTTATTTGTTTATTTATTTGCATTCAAACAATTTCTGTTTCAAAACTTTTCACATTCTTCTGTAGTTTCTCCACTGAATGCATCACTCCAATTAGTTTTACATAGTGACTGTTTTGCTTTCATATAACCTCTTATTAATCTTATGTGCATTGGTTTCTATTTCAGTTTGGCAGAATTATCTAACAACAAAGTAACATTTATAACCCTACAATCACTGAATATCAATGGTGGTAATACTTGACATGAAGTAACAGTAATTTCTTTAAGAAAAACAAGCAATATATTGTGTGTTCTGTTCCCTGTAGGGTTTTTTTTTTTTACTATCTTCAGCAATTCTTGTCCCTGATCATACATTGTGAATAACTTCTTAAGTGATATTGTTGAATCAATATCATTCAGTCTGTTTCTGGTAAATCTACATCTACAGCCACTATTATTCTTACCTGGTGTGTTTCATGTAAGAAATGTATGAATTCCTTTAGGTTTTCAACACTTGACTTTGGTGGTCTATACACTCCATATTGTCACAGTTACACAATCTATAGTATTGTTGTTAGCACTGAAAGTTCTAATAATCACAGGTCTCATAACTATCTTTAATCCCCATCATAATACTAACACCTGATTTTTTTTATTAGAGTGTCTGTTATAGTAAAAAGAAAATATACCCTGACAGAACTGGTTTCCAGACATTATTCTTTAACCATGTTTCACTAACAATAACAACATCAGTCTTGTGGGAACCTAGCAAAATTTCCAAAAAAAAATTTTATTGTTAATCTTCCAGGTATTAACAACCATCAAAGATGCATTAAATGTTATCTGTGAACTGCTAAATTTTTGACCTGGCAAAAATCCTGCTTTGTGTTTGTCAAATATTGCAAAATATCTGCTGCAAAAATTTCTTCTGTGATCTTGACAACTGCACACCATCAAGTCTGAACACATATGTGCACAGAATTTGGTTCAGGTGCTCTACACATTTCCATCATTTAAAACTGGACATTTTTTCATGAAGGTATTCACTCCAAAAATATTTTCATTCATTGTAACATGGTTCTTCTTTCTATATGTGCTTTGTAAAAAAAAATATGTCCTGACACCTGTACTAACTATGCTATCTAGGAGGACTGCAAGTTCCTTACTAACAGTCAGAGAGTTTTTGCAGATAAGATCATTTGTACCAACCAGAATCAAAGCAGATCCATACTTCCTTATATTAAGATGTTCTAAGGCCTGCCTCGCATCACAAGCATAACACTACTCAATGTTCAATATCTTCTTTACAAATGTAACTATCAGTTTCTCTAATAATTTAATTTCCAATTACAGGAACATGTTTTCTGTCTAGATCTGAAGAATCTTGAACTTCTAATGCAGTAATATCTGCTCTATCAAGTGTGACAAAGGAATGATCTTCATCACCCTAAGTCTTATTAATCTCACTGTTTTCATTGCTTATCATGTTTAGTAGAATACGATTCTCATCCAGCTGTCTTCCTAGAGCCACAGTCTGAGCCATGTTGTCAGCGTCTGTCTTTCTCCTTTTTCTTACAGTAATGTTCTTCAATCCTTCCACATTTGATTGTGATTTCTTCCTTTTCACCTGCCCCATGCCTCTTTTTACTTTAGTCTAAAGGTTTTCTGATAGAAAAATATTATCGTTCCCCGAAGTCAGTGTGTTATATAACAAAGCAGTAACCATTTTATTTGTATTCTCTTTGCTTTACAGACATTTATCAGTTTCTTTTTCTTCCTTGTTATTTGATATGAGCTTCTTCCTTTCTTTCTTTTTTATTTCCTTCTATATGCCCTGAATCATCATATTGCTGAATACTTGTATCCAGAATTCCAAAGTTGTCAATGACATTGTCTTGTTTCATAGGGATGGAGTGATCTTTACTAACAATAGACACATCCTTAAATGTGCTCTATCTGCTCTTTGCCTAACATTATTTATCTCATCAGTCTACTTATTAATATATGTAACAACAGTTCTCCAAGCTGTGCCAGTTGCACAAGTGCAATAATCATCAGTAAGTCTAGATTTACTGCTAACATTGGTAAGCATATCATCCAACTTTTGACATGAGCAACACAGATCAGCAGTGTTATCAGGTGTTACCTTTAAATATACATATCATTTACTACACTGTACAAGATATTTGTGCTTTAGCAAACCATTAATGGCATACAGATTGCATTAAGAAGATAATAATAAGAAATATTATTTTATACAAGTTTTTGTCAATATATGGCATTAGGATTTATTTATTAAGTTAATAGTTTTATAGAGTAAGTTATTATTGTTTAAGATGTATGATATATATATGTTGAGGTAGGGCTGTTTGTTGTGTTCGTAGTGTGTGTATATACATACATACTTTTAAAGCACACTTTTGTAGTGCAAGTTGTTATAAATGTTATGTTGCTTTAAATGCTTAATTGTAATTAAGTTTACAATTAAGTTATTAGGAAAGGTATAAATATAGCCTTGATTTCAAAATGGATTTTGTCTGAAGAAGGAAAGATATTTGTCTCTCCGAAAGCGCTAACAATAAATCTGTTTAAGTAGTTTTGGTGTTTGCTCCTCGTACTTCGTTTTTTTTTGTGTGTTTTTAACAGTTCGTTTTAATTTTGTGTTAAGTGAGTGGTTAGTATGGCAAGTGAAGATGGAGCATCACCACAAAACTCTATGTTCTTACAAATCGAGCCGAATGGCGGATCTAGGATACTTAATTTTTCTAACAATGAGGAAGCGAATGCTAACGGTAATCTCACAGCCCTTATACAAGTGCTAGTGGGTCGTGTCGAGCACTTGACTCAATGTCTTGAGCGTTTGGACAATAACGCAAGTGTTCTAAGTCCAGGGAATGCTATTGTTACTAACAATATGTCATCTTCGGGTGCGGGACAACATAAAGGGACAATTCCTAAACAAAAAAGTGGAACTTTACATCAGCCTGCTCATTCCATCAACGAGAACGTTAATGATAGTTTTCCTGTACTCTCAGAAGTTCTGGTTGGGCAAAGTACTGGGTCGCAGCAAGGAGGAACAGCGTCCCAAGGTAATCATTTATTAAATGTGGTAAATTATTCCGCACCAAGTATTTCAACGTTTCTCAACAATAATAATTTTTTTAAATTAGAAGTTACTGGATGTGTGTCAGTCCAACAGGAAGAGACTGTCAGTAACATTTCTTTGCTTATTAATGACTTTGACTGTAAATTATTTAGATGCAAAAAACTACAACTCGAAATCGCCTACCTGGAGGAATGCTTAGCTAAGAAAATTATACCAAAAGGGCTAAGGCAATGGCGATTTCCAGTTGGTTTAGTTGAAGGGTCGCAGTTTCATCAACGATTGCTTCTGTTGTTTGATAAACAAGGGTTCAAATTCATTGACTTGCTTATTGGACAGTATAAACATCAAGTGGATGAGTTAAAAAATGAGCTTGAACTACTTGAACATTCTATTAAAAGTAACTCTGACTTTATTTGGTATAAATACGATTATATTCGTATTTTTACCAGTATAGAGGCAACTATGGTCAAACTTTTGAACAAGAAGAAGAAAAAGATTACAAGGGATGTACAACAGTATGCCACAAATAGTGCATATCCTCGTCCACCCTCTATTCCACAATTAATCACTGGGGGTAATAATACACCTACAACAAATGTCTTAGGCCACGGTAATGACTTAGAGTAGGATCAGCCCGAAGAGGTGCGGGTTAATGTTTCCACCAGTTCAAATAACAAACAGGGTTTCCCCAGGGACAGAATGGGCAACAAAGGAACTTGAACTTGATGAACAAATAACCTATAATCCAAATTATCCTCTTATTATTTCTAGTACAAAGGGTGACTTTAAGATCTATAATTACACTTGTTTTAATATTGATCAAGATCTAGTGGATTTTTTATCGAAAGGTCTCTCCTTTGTTCCTGACACACATTTTGACTTTGTAAAAACCATCATTGATTTAAAGTTATATGTACGTAAGTTGAACTTAAACGTATTCTTAGGGGAAAGATCAACCCATCCTAGCTCTTTTAGGTTAGCTAGTTTGTTCAATCCACCTTTACATGACAATTTACGGGCCTTTGAGAAACTCTGTGAGATGGATTTAAGAGCATTAGCTAGTAACAAATTTAATTACAAACACAACAATCTTAATATTACTACAGATCAGTGTGAATTTATTAAGGTGTTGTGTGAATGTAACATCAGGGTTATGAAACCCGATAAGGGTGGTGGACTGGTCTTTATGGACCAGGATGCATATGTGGCTAAAATGATAGAACATCTTAATACTGGATCTTATAAGCTGACAAGTATAAATGAAGTTAATATTGCATACCATAAGATTAAGGGTGTGCTGGAAGATCTTTTTTTGGAAAAGATTATAGATATTGACCTATACAGGTACTTGAACATTTCTGCCCCAAAATTACCGGTACTTTTTGGCACACCGAAAATCCACAAGTCAGTAGATGACCCCCCGTTCAGACCTATTGTGGATGGAAGGGGGTCAATAACTTACGCGTGTGCTAAATATATAGATAGTGTGCTCAAACCCCTTATTGAACGTGAAACACAGATCTGCAAGGATTTGTGGAGTTTCCTACATAATATTAACAGCATTCCTTACAATCCTAATTATTTCTTTCTTACAATAGATGTAAGAGACTTGTATACAGTTATACCGCAAAAATTAGGACTGGAATGGATTAGAGAATTTTTGTTATTAAGGAAAGTTAGTGATAATGTTATTTATTTGGTTGAAACTTTATTAGAACTTGTATTGACCTACAACTTCCTAGCTTTTGATGGCAACATTTATTCGCAAACCTCAGGGGTTGCCATGGGCTCCTTTGCAAATTGTATCATGGCTTACCGGGAAGATACACTACTTTTTAATGAACCATTATTTAAAACTCATGTCGCCTGGTATACTAGATACCAGGACGACATGTTTCTATTATGGAAAGGTCTCTTGGAAGCTGTTCCAGCATTTATTTCTAGAATTTCCGAGTTAACAGAATTCTTGGAATTTACTTACGATGTCCAACATTCTAAGATTAGTTTTCTTGACATCATGTTATATAAGTATAATCTTAATTCTAGATATAAAAGTGTTATATATAGGAAACTAACATACTCGAATGCTTTCTTGCATTACACCAGTTGTCATCCTCACCATCAGAAAAAAGCTGTAATTAAGGGGCAGATGGTAAGAGCAGCTAGGATGACAACTGATGTAAGTAATTTAATTGAAGAATGTAACAATTCGTCTTCCATGTTCTTTAATAGGGGTTATCCTGATACCCTGATTGTTGAAGTTAGATCTGAAGTCATTTACAAGCGTGAAACCGGTTATTTTAAACTGATATTATTTAATCAAAGGGGAACACATACCAATGTGCCCGATAATTGTAGGATAGTAGCTACCAACGTGGATGCCTCAGAATTCAGAACCAGTTTTTTATGTACATTTAATTTGGATCATGCACTTATCAGGAACATTCTGTACAAAAACTGGGCGCTAATTTTATAGGATAAAGATTTATATACCCGGTTTGGGTCAAAACCTAAAATAACATATAGGCGAGGCATCAATTTGAAAACTCTATTAGAAGTTAGTAGCTGTAATAGCAATAAAAATAAAAAAACATTTAGGAATGACTAAATGTGGCGCTTGTCGCCAGTGCAGCCTTATTAATGTGGGTGTTAATGTTTCCATAAATAACATGACTTATAAAATTACTGGGCACTTTAATTGTGATACTAAATCAGTTGTTTATGTTGCTAACTGCCAACAATGTGCAGCTTTCTACATTGGTAAAACTGAGCGAAAGCTAAAAGAATGCATTTATGAGCACGCATATGCCATTTCTAAAAAAGATCTTACTAATGCTTTAGCATGGCACATCCTAGAACACTCTGACCATAACTTTAAATTTACAGTTTTGAAGCATGTTAATGACGATTTTAGAGCAGGACCTTGGCAAATATTCTTAGAAAGGGAAGAACTTTTCTGGCAGATTAGAACTGCTGCACATCTTTTCCCTGGTCTTAATGAATATACATCTATTTGTTGTGTGTTAAAACAGATTGCATTAAGAAGATAATAATAAGAAATATTATTTTATACAAGTTTTTGTCAATATATGGCATTAGGATTTATTTATTAAGTTGATAGTTTTATAGAGTAAGTTATTATTGTTTAAGATGTATGATATATATACGTTGAGGTAGGGCTGTTTGTTGTGTTCGTAGTGTGTGTATATACATACATACTTTTAAAGCACACTTTTATAGTGCAAGTTGTTATAAATGTTATGTTGCTTTAAATGCTTAATTGTAATTAAGTTATTAGGAAAGGTATAAATATAGCCTTGATTTCAAAATGGATTTTGTCTGAAGAAGGAAAGATATTTGTCTCTCCGAAAGCGCTAACAATAAATCTGTTTAAGTAGTTTTGGTGTTTGCTCCTCGTACTTCGTTTTTTTTTTGTATTTTTAACAGTTCATTTATGGAATCCATATACAGGTTCAAATGAATAAAACATTCTAAAAGAAAGAATAATCAAAATCAGTTACCACAGAATTCAAAGAGAACTTAAAGCAACTTATCTGAGGAAAAATCATACAAACAATATGCAACTAGATGTTAAATTAGTACAGTAAAGTTGTTGCTCTGACTGTGCAAGTTGTGAAAGTCACACAACAGCTGGAAAACCTTTACATGAGTGTGTGCAGTAGCTTCTGTTCACTATCACTTGCAGTAACACCTTTTATAAATAGTAAAGATCAGTAAATTGCTCTGGATTGTCCTCTAAAGTATGTGTGCATTTATAGCTGACTAAGCCCATTAGGATATCTAGAGTTTGCCTGTTTAAAATCTATACCTTTATAACAACTAACAGTGAAAATTAAAGGTAAAACAGCAAAATATAAATCAAAGTCTTCTTGTCATGTTTCAGTGAAATCAGTGGTAAAAAAATAAAATATAAATTCAGATAAAAAGTTCTCATACTAAGCCACTGCACAATCAATCACAAAGCAATGCACGATTGTTTAAATAAGTTCTGCACTCAATGTATATTCATGCTACAATCATAATGTTGACATTACCCCACCTATTTTAAGTTTTCCTTCTTCTTAATCTCCTATAAATATATATATATATATATATATATATATATATATATATATATATATATATATATATATATATATCACTCAATTTTCTCCCATTTCTCTTCAACCCTTGAGTAGACAATTGTTTCCTTTACATTATTATAGCAAGTCACACACTCAGTAGTGATTGCAAAGGTGAGAACGTAAACATGGACTCTTATTTCAGTTTTTGAAATTAAATCATATAACCTCTTTAATTTCTCCTTCTAGTTTTACTGTGTTTCATTTCCTATTGTCCTACACAGACTTCATTAAACTGCTAACAGACACTATTTATTTAGTTGGCATTTTTTTACCAGGAAGGTCCAACTGGATTATGAGGTACCCATTTTCAGTGGAGGCCCAGGTAGAAAAGCTCCTGATACATATGGGTAACAGAAGGAAAAACTACACAGGCATAATAAAGTCATAATATTCAAGCACAAATATGTACACAACACATTAGTTTGTCATAATGAGAATTTAACAGATATAATAAAGTCATAACATTATCCGCAGTGGTGGTGCTGCGGTAGCATTGTCGCCTCACAGTAAGACGCTGTCCGGTTCAATTCTCAGCTAGAGCGTCCTCTGTGTGGAGACATGTGTGAATGGGTGTATCTTCGTTGAAGGTTTTGCATCAGGGCTGATAACTCGGCATGTAAAAATCAACTACCAATCATTAGCGGACCGGAGTTCCACTGTGGCGACCCCTAACCGGGAAAAGCCGAAAGACACAACAAATAAAGTCATAACATTCAAGCACAAAATTTGAAAAACTACACATTAGTTTGTAAGAATAAAAACTCAACAGACATAACAAAGTCATAGTGTTCAATCATAGATTATATGGAAAGCCTGATAATAGGAAGATGCGGTATTATTTACATAACAGATAATTATCATAATGATTAATAATATTTTAGAGGTCATAAAATATGATAACAGATTATATTGTATGAGTGTAACCCCGGGGGAGCATGTGTAAAGGAAGGGAGGGTAGTGTAAGTTAGTAGTGGGCACAGAGCAGAGGTAGAAAAAGGTATACGAGTACCTCAGTCTGGGCTCATGCAGGAGCAAATCCAAGCTTTGCTGAAGTATTGTTTTATAGAGGTTTTGAAGGTGTGCAGGTTAGTAGCAGTTTTGATAGCTAAAGAAGGGAGCTGCATAGTTTTGCCACAGGGCAGGAGTAAAGGCTTAGACCTAGGGTTTTTATAGGTTTATAAGTTGTGAGGAGATGTTTGTCTTCAAATCTGAAATGTTTATTTAGGATATAAAAGTTCATTAATGGGTAAGAGCAAGACAGCTACTAGGTTGTGGATCATTTTGTATACCATAGTAAGTTGCACATATTGGAGGTGGAAGGGGAGTTCAAGCCATTTTAGGGAATATAGGAGTCATTATAGTGATGAGTTAGAGAGGTTGAGTTTGTGGTAAATTTGGCAATTTTGTTACAGCAACTTTATAGTTTTTTTTTTCTTAGGGATGTCTGTACATTAGTTAGAATTGGGGTTCCATTTAACAGTGATATCAAGAGTTAGGTTTTGGCCAGGGTAATTTTGGTAGCTGCTTTGAGGAAGTTTTTATTCCTGTATAGCATTTCTAGATTTTTTTTTGGGGGGGGGGTTATACTGTTTTGTATGTGTATGTCAAACTTGAGATTATCCTCATGTGTGATAACTAGTAGTTGGGTATGCTGAGCCAATTCAATTTCAGTATTGTTGGCTGAAAAGATCTTGAATTTGGTTTTATTGGAGCCATACCTCTCAACCTCTCAGTGCAAGAAATCTGGAAAAAGCAATAAATAATGGAGGGGCAAAGGCCCCAATATAGGGCCAAATTTAAATATTACTCTTACAAACTTAAGAAGTTGACAGAATGATAGGTTTTGCATTCGCAGGAATTTTCTGAAGGACATGAAGTCTGAAACGCAAATGTCTGTCATTGCTTTCTGACTTCAATCCTCAATGATTTGCCAGAAAAATGCAATTTTATGAGAAACAGATGAGATATATGAGGCAAAAATCCGAACTGTCTGCAAAAAATCTGGACAGTTGAGAGGTATGATTGGAGCTATGGGGTTTGGAATGATGAAAAGAAGCTTTGTATTTTTTTGGGTTCAGTAGGAGTTCATTATTGGAGAGCCATGTTTCTATGGAAGAGAAAGCTTGTTGTGTCGTGTGTTGTAGTTGAGTTAATGTGCCTGATACCCTGATGATGGTGGCATCATCTGCATATTGGACTAGAGTACCTTCACAGGAGGATGTATGCAAGTTATTGATGAAGACTTTAAGTAGTAATGGGCCAAGAATGGATCCTTGATGAACACCTATGGGACTGATGTGATATTGGGAGATACAGCCTTTCCATTTTACTACTTTCTGCCTGTCAGCTAGGTAGCTAGAAAGGGTTCAGGTGCTTAGGTGACGTGACACCTCCCTGTGAGACAGCTGGATGTGGACACATGGCTGGATGGCAGTTTAGCTGCAGTAACATATGGCTGTGGACATTACCCTGTGGGAATAGTAGCTTCCCCTGCACCATGTCCATAGGTGGCAGAAGCAAACTCTGAGAGTGATAGAGTCTGCATGCCCTCAAGGGCACAGAGGTATAACTGTCTGCAGTACAGGCTGCTGCAACCAGATGCTAGGAGGGCATAAATGTGGCACTGTGAAACAAGTGTACAGTAGGCAAAGCCTTTATTAATGCAACATGTAAAGTGATGTGTGTAGTACTTGGTGTGTACTGTATGCAAATACAATCACAACTTGTAAAAATGTGTCACAGCATGTAAGAAATCCTTCACATTGCTGCAGTCACACTTATGTTGGAGGATGTGCTTTAGGTGATGCTCCCTTACAACAATAGCCTATCTACATGGTGTCACTGGCATCCCCCTGAGAAGTGATTCCCTTCGGTTATCAGTTAGGTTTTGTTCCTGTTGCAGAACAGACATAAGGTCAGAAAGCTGTACTCTAGGCCATCCAAGTAACACCTTAAGTCGATGGTGCCATTCTTCCACCTGCTTATTGGTTCTTGGAAAATCCATGTTAGAGACATCACAAACATTCCAGAATTTTAAAGGGTAAGATGTTGACAATTGTAGGTTCAGAGGAGCGGGAGGCATACTTCTCTGGTTGGCCACATACATAATGATACCCCAGAAATGCTGATATGAGCTTAGCACATTCCAATAGTGTATACACAGTCTCCATAAATGCAGGCACATCATCTATTGGTTGGAAAGCCAGTGCAAGCAACTTGCAGATGGCTATTGAAAATGCAGTGTCCGTACCATACAGGACCACAAGGTGGTAAGGCTGGATTTACCACCAAATGATCTAGGCAAAATGGAACAAGCAACCCTTTAGAATACTTTTGGGGAATGCCTTACAACTGGCACAAATTGCTACTTTCTCAAAATCAGTCACAATGCAGTCTGAATGAAAGGTGCATCCAATATCTGCAGCCATCCCCTTAGGCATATCCTATATAGTGTTGTATGCTAACTCTGTTTTCTGAGTCATTAGACAATAAACTAGGGGAACAATCCTAGTAGTAGTGGGAGTGTTAATGAATCCATGCAATGTGTACAGCTGGAGGCACACATCTGCATGTGCTGGGAATATGCCATCCCCAAGTATGATGTCTGACCCGCACAGATCTGCCAGGTTTTATGCTGTAGTGAGCAAAACAATGGAGTCTTTACCATCCATATTCGATTTTTTCTTAGCAGAAAGGTACCACTGCATACTGGGTACTGTCTGACATCAATGTCTGCTAGCGTTGCAGAGGTTATTGACATAGATGCTCATGCCCTCTGTCATATTCTGTTAATGGTGCAATGGAAGGTAGCACTAAAGGCATCTTTTGTAGCACATTGTCATCTGCCTTAACAAGGACACTCTGCATTGCTTGACTAGGCAAATCATTGCTGTATTCTGCACTCTGCTGAAGTTCTGCATGCAGCACAAATACCTGTGCACTGGTTGCATCAGGTCCATGTTGGTGTGACAAGGATTTCTGCAGTTCTTCCCACTCTGCATGGTGAACGGTGATAACAAGCCTTTATTCTCTGCTCAGTACATGCCCAGTATCATTTGGATAGCACCTCACACTCTAAATTATATAGGTATCCCTCTACCAATAGCATTGGGTTGCCACATTGGCTGGGCACTGTCCAATATCTGCTGCCAAGCAGATCTAGTCTGCACTCCTATGCAGTAACCATCATATCAATAATACTTGTAGAGGACCACTCAGCATCAATGTTCTACAATTTAGCAAGGTTGGGCAACTGAATGCCAATGGGTTATAGGCCGTTCTGTGATTGTGGGAACTGTAAAGTACGGTATGTCACCTTGTGGTGTATAGCTCCTGTTGTAGCTTGCTATGTCTACTAATATATACAGTGGCTTATGACCGCTGTCTTTGACAAAGAGCTATTTGTAGGTCCGTATACTCCACCTTGCTTTTGCAATATCCCTTGCTAGAGCTCAAGTAGATATGCTGTATTTCAAAATGGAACAACGCTAGGATATTCAGAGGCTGTAAGTGTGTGAGCTGGATGAATACACTACTGACACTGCATTTAGTGCACAGTTCCACTTTATCAGTTTGCTGTCTGTCTTGACCAGAGTACATTGTCCAATCTCATTTCCAGATACAGAGATTACTTAGAGATGTTTCCCTGCATAGCACTCTTTTCTGCATGACTACCTCTATATATGTGTTTATTCTATCTGTAGCCATCATAGAATGATTGTTTTGGACCTTTAAGTGCCACACATGCTGACCCACTACACTACAGCTTGCATTGGTAGATGAGATAATA
Organism: Protopterus annectens; assembly: GCF_019279795.1. NCBI lineage: Eukaryota > Metazoa > Chordata > Ceratodontiformes > Protopteridae > Protopterus > Protopterus annectens. The sequence continues at coordinate 1,294,392,289 of NC_056745.1, forward strand.
ATCATTTGTTTGAATATGTAATATAGTTTCCCTATTTTATACTCGTAGTGAATTTGGGGGGTACTACTGTAATGTCATGTAGACTGTACAGCTGTGTACTGGCCAGAGTTGTTTCCTACCTTATACAAATTGCTGTGTTCTGGCATGTCAGAGGGGATTGCAGTCACTAAACCCAACATTCATTCAGGTATGTGCTTCCTATCCTGCTTGTAAAGAAAACAACAAAGTGTAAAGTCATCTCATCTTCTTTTTGTCAATGATTTAAAACTGTACAGCTCGTCAGATGAGGAACTGAAAATACAACTGCAAGTTGTCAAAACTTTTTCAGATGATATAAGAATGTCATTTGGTCTTGATAAATGTGTAAAGGTAACCTTTAAACCAGGAAAACAACAGTTTGGGACAAGAATGTGATATAAAAGAACTTGAGCAAGAGGGAGTATATAAATATTTGGGATTTAATGAAGGATCAACAATAAAACAAGAACAAATGCAAATAAAACTTACTAAGGAATACTTTAGAAGACTTAAATTAATCCTGAAAACAGCATTGACATCTAGGAACAAAATCCAAGCTACAAACCAATTTGCTTTTTCCTGTCCTAACTTACGATTTTGGAGTGATTGACCGGCCTCAAAATGTGTTGGATAGATTAGATAGGAAAATAAGAAGGATTCTTCATGCTCACCAAGTGATTTATAAAAATCAGTGCATACCAAGATTATATATTCTCATTCCAAAGGAAGGATGGGCCTCCTTGAAATTGATTACATGTATAAAAGTCACAAAGCACAACTGGGAAAAAACAACCACTTCCAGAGCCAATAACTAGTCCTCGAAGCTCTCGATAACCACACAGGAGTGTGTAATTATAAATTCCACACAGGGTAATCTCCAAAAAACACACTTTAATGTAAAAATCCACACAAATCAGTCAAGCGCTTTTGTCAGAGTGATTTCATCAGAACAAATCTAAATAAGTTAACATCCCTTTTATACATTTAATTAATTAGTTAGTTAACCAATTGAAAGACATTTAAAGCAACAATAAAAAAAAATGTGTATAGAAAACAGTTGATTATAAAACCATTAACCAGGTTGTATATACTTTCAAAAAGAAACCCCTATAAAATATGTGAATATATAAATATGTAAAATGTTATAAGTTAGAATAAATGTTCAAATAAATCATATTTTATTAGCTCTGTACCTAATCTCAGGTTTGATACTAATGGCGTCATTTATGCCTGGAAATTCACTAGCATTGACCTTGAGTTGCCATCTGGTTTCTGCCCTTAGCAACTTGTTGGTCCAATCCCCCCCTCTAAAATCTTTGTTAACTATTTCTAAAATACCAAATTTAAAATGATGAGTGGGATTGCTCCTAATATGTTTGTATAAAGCATTTTTTTCATCCATTTTTATAATACTATAACAGTGTTCGTAAATTCTACGATTCAACCTCCTTTCTGTTTTTCCAATGTAAAAACATTGGCAGACCATGCAAAGGGCTAGGTAAACAATACCTGTTGTAGTACAAGACCCCGAAACCAAGGCTACCTCGATTCCAAAGGGACCTAACTTCACCATAGGGATCTCCAAAATGTATTTACAATGTTCACAAGCCCCACACTTATGGGTACCTTCCTTTCTTTTTTTCTTTGAAGGCCCATTTTCCAAAATGGTTTTCAAATATTTGTTAACCCTGTAGATAAATAGGGGTTCTGTACCCAATACGGTCCAGATTTCCTTATTTCCTTTGAACATTACCCAGTTGTTCTTAATGATCTTTTTCACTTCTTCTGAGGTTTCTCCATAAGTAAGGACCATGGCCTGGGTAAAATCTTTCACCTCATTGTGAGTTATTGTTGTCTCCCCCTCTCTTGTCCCCACAACTGAAGCAGATAAACACAAAAGCCAAAAGAAGTAGCTGGACTGAATCCACTCAAAGTAATGCAGGCTGCAAATCACCACACAGATGTAGAATGCAGAATCCACTTTATTAACTTCAGACCAAAATATCCAAGGATGAGCGCTTTCGTCCAGAAAGATCTATGACTTCATCAGACAATTTACCCCACATAGTTACTTCCTTCTTATACATTTCAAACAGGAAGTTCCACCCAGTTATAAACTAATCAATTATGTCGTTAAAAGTACAATATTTACAGTCACAGAATTTAAAATGCAGACAACATATACAAACTGAAAATGTTCATGGAACACACCACCCTAAAACACACTATATATAAGCACTGCTTCATAAAATGACAATGTACAATAAATATTTAAATATGTTGAATGTGTTAAAACAATAAATATGTTTAATTAAATACTAAAAACTAGATATAGCAGAAAATATTAAGAGAAATAAATACACTTAACATAATAAATACTGAACATGTGAATTATTTAAAATGTTAAAATGCATAATGGAGATGGAGAATATATATTTTTTATCTTTCCAGTGCCTTTAGTTTTAAAATTGGGCTAATGAAAATATGCTCATTCACGCCTGGCCAGTTCCCAGCATTCAAATGTAATTGCCAGTATAATTCTCTTTTCTCAAGTAATAGTGACCATGCACCACATCTCATGTTGGTACTGATAATGTCTATAATAAAAAATTGGAACTTATGGACATTATACTGCAAAACATGTTTGCTAAGAGAATGTGTTTCTTTTTTTTCCTTATGTCATATAGGTCATTATATATCTAACTTATATATAGTGTGTTTTTAGGGTGGTGTGTTCCATGAACTTTTTCAGTTTGTATATTTTGTCTGCTTTTTAAATTCTGTGACTGTAATTATTGTGCTTTTAATGACATAATTGATTAGTTTATAACTGGGTGGAACTTCCTATCGGAACTGTATAAGAAGGAAGTAACTATGTGGGGTAAATTGTCTGATAAAGTCTAGATCTTTCTGGATGAAACCACTCATCCTTGGATTTTTTTGGTCTGAAGTTAATAAAGTGGATTCTGCATTCTACAAATGTGTGGTAATTTGCAGCCTACATTACTTTGAGTGGGTTCAATCCAGCTACTTTTTCTGGGTTTTTGTGTTTATCTGATTACCTGTATAGATCTGCAATTGTGGGACTCCACACATATCTGCTTACATCCCAAGACCCAAATGAAGTGAACATTTTGAAACATGAGAAGAACAAATCTAAAGTGACTTCTCTGCTTAATCTAGCAAAAGCATATTGGCGTAATGTAGGAATGGAAATGAAATCGGAAGTAGATAAAAATCAGGCAGCAACTGAATGTGCCAAAAAACAAAAGAAAGGATAAAAGGTGAAGGACCAGATGAGAAGACAAGAAATGTGGAAAATGCATAAATATAGTTGCAAGTATAGAAAACTTCTGGAAGAATCTCATATTGATCAGGAACAAATGCAGGAATGCTTAAGGAGAGGCAAATTCAAACCAAGAGATAAAAGGTTAATATTGGTAGCCCAAGATATTGGGCTACATACACGCTGGTTTACAAAGTCCATTGAACATGTGGGAGAAACAGACAAATGTAGGTTTTATAAAACTAAATAGGAAACAGTTGCACACCTCATTGCTGGCTGCAACATACTAATGCCAGAATGACTGTATACTGAAAGGCATAATCATGTAGCAAGACTGTTGCACTGGGGATTGTGCAAACATTATGGTATCGAAGTGGCTGAAAAACACTGGAAACATGAGCTACAAAGCATCATAAAGAAATGATGGTTTGCATCAAATGGGATCACTCATTATCAACAGTTCAAAAGACAGATGTTAAAAAAACAGATATAGAGGTCCATGAAAAGAGGACAAAAGTAGCATAGATCATTAAATTTGCCACACCCTGGTGACTACAGTGTTTTGCATACAGAGAGACACAAAGTCATAAAATATCAGGATCTGCAGGCAGAAATAAGAGCAATGTGGAAAAAAAAGATACCCAGACAATTCCAGTAGTAGTAGGTGCAACAGGTCTTATAAAAAAGAATCTACAATTGTATTTAGATATGTTACCAATATATGTAACCCCATACTAATTGTAGGAGGAGTCATTAGTTGGCACATTGCAGGGGCTGTGAAGAGCACTTTTGGCTGACATCAAATATTGAAACAATACTAATTTCATGAACTTTAATTGTACTTTGACTTAGGAATGGGGTCCATTCCCATCATGGCATTAGAAGCCCAAAAGATTTGGAGAAATTAAAAAAGGGGGACAAAGAGCCATACACCTCTCAGCATCTTATAGCACGAAATCTGGCAAAGTCATAAATAAAGGTGGGGCAAAGGCCTAAAACTAGGGACTTTAATTGCCCTTACAAACTTAGAAAGTTGATAGAATAACAGGTTTTAGACATGAGCATGAATTTTCTGAAGGGTAGGAGGTCTGAAACTCAAATGTCTGTCATTATTTTCTAACCTCAGTCTCTAATAATCTGCCACTAATTTGCCAGTACACCACAGTTTTATGCAAAACTGGCCAAAAATATGAGGCAAATATAGCTCTTATCCACTTAGAATATTGTTAGGATAGCAGGAATTGTTTTGGCAAGCATGTGTTAATGGGTCTAACAGTTGCACCTGCAGCTCAGAGGGATATCATTATTTGGTGACGTCAATCCTCACTGGTATAGCAGACAACAATTAATTTGCATGCAGACCACTGAGGCAAACATACAGATGGTTTACAGAAATCTGGACAGTTACAGATATGCTTGCATGCTGTGTTTCTTGCTCTCCTTTCCTTTACACATCTGCAACGATCACTATTCTACTGTTGCTGTTTCCACTGTCAGGAAAGAGCTGGGTAACTTTTGGTAGGGATCATTGTGATGTGCCAGTTTTCTGTTCAGCATTAAATGCTGTAGCATTTCTGCCTTTTGGCTGCATCACTCCACAGTATAGCAGGGCTGTGGCGTTTTGGTTTCTGCATTGTAACTCATGAGGAAATGTCTTGTGACCCACACACTGGAACCCAGCTAGAAAACCACTGAAGTGAGGACAGACCAATGCTGGAAAGTTCTTTAAAGAGTTTCACTAACCTAGGATAAACGTTTGGGCAACTTTTGGGGGAAAGGTGATAAAGACTGCTTCCTTCATTTCCATATTGTCGCATTTCTATTTTCCTGGAAGATTATAGAATATAACTATGAATTACATCTCCTTTAACCATTTCTTCCAGTTTCACATACCTTCAGATCAACAAAGATTTCCAGTCATCTGCTTTTTACAGTAGTTTTCTTTTTTACTAGTTATACTAGTTCTCATTTCACAAAATTTCAAATTTTTATTCAGACATTATTTAATATTACTGATAAGATTCCAAACAAAAATTCATTTCTCAATCTCCCACTTCACCCTAATTACAGAAAAGCTTCTTCTTCAATAGCCCAACAACTTACTCACCTTTCCATTCTCTATACACAATCAAGTATATTTATAAATACTTTTGTAATTAATCGTTCTTTCTTTATTTTTTCATGTTCTTATTTTGCTTATAAATTAAACTGATGTTAATAGGTGAGATAATATTAACCACCTCAACAACAAAATATGTTATTCATGTAATAATCTTAAGTATCGACTATTACCGCAAGTTATGTTATCATTTATGTAATCTTTCTCAACTAAATAAATAAATGAAGCAAAGCAACCAAAACAAATATACCATTTGCATTATTTACATGGCATATTGAAATACTGAGATGGCTTTTAATATATTACATGTCTGTATTAATAATAGATACCAATTTGTAATGTTTAGAAAATTATGTCTTGTGATATATGTAATTTATGTTATTATTTTATTTGTATTTTTGGTCAACATTTTTCATGCATCTAGTTTTTGTTCTCAATGTTATTAGGTGTATATATATATATATATATATATATATATATATATATATATAGGTTCATAGGTTCATAGGTTCATATGAAGAAGTCAATCAGATTCAGGAGACAAGATCAGCCCTTCACAAACCCAAACTGGGTGGGGTCCAGTGTTTGAAGGTTGCCAATGTTTTTGTTTATAAGTTACATGATAATGCATTCCATGCCCTTGCAGATCAGGCTTGTAAGACTGATGGGATGGTAGTTCCTGAGATCCAAGGCGGATCCTCCCTTTTGGAGCTTCAGAGAAGTTGATATCAAACAGGAAAGGACCCAGGACCAAACCCTGTGGGACTCCACTTGTGACTGGTCGGCAGTCCAACTTGGAGTCAGCTATGTTCACACTATGGGTTCTATCTGTAAGCTAGTTTGTAACCCACCTAGTGATATACAGGTTGATGCCTAGCTTAGTGAGTTTTTTTATGATTCCTGAGTGGGGAATGGTATCAAAGGCCTTGGCCAGATCAAGGTAGGCTGTATGGACCACCTTGCCTTCATCCACAGCTCTGGTGATTGACTCAAATAAGTCAACCAGGTTGAGCAGGTATGCTCTACCATTCACAAAACCAAATTGTGTCGGATCCAGAGTTTGGAGATTCCTTATATCCTTGTTTATTAGGTCCATGATGATGCATTCCATAGCCTTGCATATCAGACTCATCAGGCTAATGGGGATGATAGCTCCAGGGTCTTTAATTGCTCCTCCTTTGTGGAGTAGGATGACTGTAGCAGTATGCCATTCAGTAGGGACAAAACCTGAGGTGAGGCTGTGGTTGAACAAGGCATACATGTGAGGTGCCAGTTCACTCTGTAGTTCAAGTAGAATACAGCCAGGGATATTGTCAGGTCCCATTGAAGCTGTATTCTTGGCCTAAGACAGTGCTGTTTTAACCTTTGCAGCAGTCAATCTACTGGTATTGTGATTGGTCCTTTGGGGGAGGGGTAAAGTTGGCACTGAATCTGTCGGCCAGTATATTGGCAATATCTGTTGGCACTGTATAGGAGGTACCATTGTGCAGTAGCTCAGAGCAAATCTGGGTATTGCTCTGGAGATTCTTTACATAACTATAGAAGGCCTTGTGATTGTCTTTACTTTCTGCTACAATCCCATTTTCATAGCTAGCATTAGAGGATTTGATGAGGGATCTCAACTTTTTCTTGAGGCTGATAAGGGAGTTTTTCCAGTCTTGAGACTTCACATTTTTCTGCATCAGTTTCCTCCTTGTCTTGTAGAGTTATTTTAATGCAGGGGACCACCAGATTGTCTTCTTTTTTTTGGAGGAGAGCTTCTTGGTTCTATTGGGTATGGCAAGATCCATGCATTTGTATACATGCTTGTACAGTGCATTGGTGTATAATTTGGCAGTCATGCAACTATTCTCCATTTTCATGGGTGCCATGAAGTTAGCCACTTCTGTTTTTAGGAGCCCAAACTTAGCTTTGGATAAGTTTTTCATGATGGTTACCTTTGTGGGGGGTTGAGGGGTGGGTGAGATGTGTATTTCCAAGGTGATTAGTTTGTGGTCAGATCTAACCAGGGAGGAGTTGACTACTGGTGTAGAGAAACGGTTGCCCATGTTAGTAATGACCAGGTCAAGAATACTGCTACCTCTAGTGGGGGGTAAGAACGAGCTGGTCCTGGGCATTGGAATTCATGAATTCCAGGAAACTTTGGGCAAGTGTTTTGGTACATGAGTAGTTTTCTTAGTTAATGGAGGGGTAGTTGAAGTTAACCAGTATGAGAGTGTTAGGTTGGACCCTGATATTCTCTAGGGTGCTTAGGAATGCGGAGTGTGAGTCTTGGGACATGGTTGGGGACCTATAGCAGGCTACAACCTGAATCGCTGTCTTACCCAATGTTAGCTGCACCTGACATATCTCTGATGCATTATGTTTGGCTACCAGTCTGAAGGTGTACACATCCTTTATGAATATGGAGACACCACCACCTTTGGAGCTTTGGTCCAAGTTCTGGGGCCAAAGGTTGTGGAATGAGTTATAGCTTGGTAGTGCAGGGGTGCTATCTGCTGCCTTAAACCAGGTCTCTGTTACAGCACAAATGTCGATGTTCTCCATTTTAAGGAGTGCTTCGAGTGAGCACATTTTGAGATTTAAACTTCTAGCATTGAGCAGCATGACCCTCAGATTGCATTTGTTTGTAGCTGTTCTTCTTCTTCTTTTGGCTTTTTCCCAGTTAGGGGTTGCCACAGCAGATCACCTGTCTGCTCGTGATTGGCAGTGGAGTTTTATGGTGTCGAGTTGCCAGCCCATTGCCCAACCTTCCACAGAAGGCACACATGCACACACTCACACCTAGAGCCAATTTAGAGTGTCCAATCCACCTACTGCATGTCTTTGGGATGTGGGAGGAAACCGGAGCACCTGGAGGAAACCCATGCGACCACGGGGAGGACATGCAGACTCCGCACAGCAGGCACCCCAGCCAAGGATCGAACCAGAGAACCTCTTGCTGTGAGGTGGTAATGCTAACTGCTGCACCACCATGGCCGCCCACCGTAGCTGTTACGGTGGTAATTTGGTCTTTTGTACACTGCCTAAAAAAGGCACTATAATGGTAGCAAGATCTTGGGTATGCCAAAAATCCAACTAATCTTGGGTTTGTCAACTACAAAGTATTTTTTAGTGGCTTCCTTAATTCTAGTGGCTTCCATAATTCTACCACTATAAAACCATTCCTCAATTAATGAGTCAATAAGGGAATAAGCTTTTTAATTTCCAAAAAAATAACCTTTCTATAAAAGTTAACATCAGATAACAACTCTGACATCTTAAAGTTGTACATATTTCTATCTATAACCACCAATATTTTACCCCTTCTGTAAGCAAACTAATAATTATTAGAGAGGTTATTACCAAAAAACTGACTGATCATCAGTCAGTAGATGCCAATGTCTTTGATTGACATCAATGATTTTGAAAGTATTGGTACCATATGTCATAATAAAGCAGTTTTCAGATGTCTAAGAAGATGAATCACCCTTTCCATATTGCAACAATCCACATGTATCATGAGCATTAACGCATGCAAAGGTATTATAATGTGTTTATGGTAGCCATGGTCACTAAATCTAGACAACAATAAGTCAACTTTACTTATATAAGTAGTTTTATCACTGCATACTATCTTAGTATGAATGAATTGAGAATAAGGTATATAAGAATGATATGTTTGGAATGACAGCTACTAAAAGATAATCACATAAAGTTTCTAATGCCAACATATTGATCCCAAAGCATCAAACCTCAAAGCATTTCGATATTATACATACAAATATATACACATCCAAACATATATAGTTAGAAACATACATACCCACTCATGCATGCATGCATTTATAAAAATGGCTATACACTGGCTCATGGGACATAGAATATTGCATTACATCTGTGGATGGAGTAAGATCTTATGTGAGAAGTTGAAAACACTAGATTTAGTTTGCTTTAACCTGAGTCCACACAGACCTTCCAGACTGCAGTTTTAGTTAATAGGTTTAAGTGCTAGACTAGCAGCCACTGTGGGACATTTTAAGCCTAGCCATGTCCCTCAAAGTTGAGAATCAAACCCTGTTACTTGTATTTGTGAGGTAAACACCTTAACCATTATGCCTGAGTAGCTTGTCTCAAGCCATGTATAGAATCTGATTTTCCAGACTTTTATCACCACCTTCACACATCACTGAGTATAAGAACACTCACACATATAGGCTCTTCATTCATTGATGGAGAAAGATACCAGTAGACAGGCTATGGGCACTAAATGATAGATATTCCGTATGTACCCCTCTCTGTTATGTACACAAGGACCATGGGCATGTAGATACCTAAGTGCTAAAAATTCTTAAAAAAATAGCAATATTGACACTTTTGCCAGTGTCAATGAATATATTTTATAGTTTATTTTCATTTCTTTATTTCTTATCTGTAACTCATTAGGGAGAAGTATCTCTTTTGGGGCCAGCATGGATAAGACTCCTGCACCATGTAAATAAAGCTTGTTAATTGCTCATAGTCTTACCTACCTGCACTAAACTGCAATAAATAGCAGGTTTCATAGTTTTGACTTAGACTACTGTTATAGTACCTCATGTGTTATCCTCCCCGAGAATCCCATAATCCACTGATCTACTTCCCGGTCTTGTACCATTCAAAAGATTCCTTCATCACCTAACAGTTCATTGTATGCTGGGTTCCTACTGGCTTGGGTGTGTCTAGTATGTTACTGTTACATTGTCTTGAGTTTTAGTATCAAGTTCCTGCCCTAATTTTTTTCCTGATTTTCTTACAATAATGTGATGGTGATAGTGATGACAGGGGTGCAAATTTGGTTATGGCTGAATGAGAAGACCAACATTTACTTAAAAGTGTATATGCAAACTGTTGGCCATTATACACCCATTTTTTGGATGACATTTTTATTCTATGGACAGATACTGAAGATAAATTTAAGGAATTTTTAAACCACATAAGCAATACAGTTGATTTTTTAACCTTTTCCCATAGCTACGATTTAAATAGTATAGCCTTCTTGGATGTATTATTAGGTAAGGAAGTAATTAATGGGTGTTATGTGTCCACAATTTATTTTAAACCAAACTTCTCCAACAGCTACTTAAATTATTCTAGCTGGCATCCTTATCATCAGAAAAAAATGGTTGTAAAAGGTCAATTAGTTCGACTAGCAAGAATGATTTCTTATGGTAATATTTTTCTTATCGAGTCAGATCAACTGATGGAGATGTTTAAAAGAAGAGGTTATCCTGATGTTTTTTTGAGTGCCATACAAAGTGAGGTCACAACAAAAAGAAATTTGGGTATAATATCCCCGATTTTAAATAACTCATTTCATTCAGTTTATAACAAGATCAGTAGGAATAATTGTGATTATTTGAGGAAATCATTATTTCAACATATACAGTACATTGGACAGCACTAGTATAGTGGATGTAATAAATAAAAATTGGAGATTGTTTGCAGCGGATTCTACATATACTGGAAGATTAGGAGTTAGTCCCAAAATAGTATGTAGGAGGGACAGGTCTTTGAAGCAGATCTTAGAAAATAAGAAACATCATAGAACTTTATCCAATAAACCGGGCACTTACAAATGTGGGCACATTGTCATGACATATTTGGGGATGAAGGTTTTAATATTCGAGGTAAAGAATACAAAATAAGGGGACATTATCATTGTACATCAACAAATGTGGTATATTTAGTCCAATGTTCCCAATGCCTGGTATTTTATGTGGGCAAGACTTCAAGATGGTTAAAGGACTGCATTTATGAACACAAGAATGATATTAAGAACAAACAACTGACCAGTGCATTGTACAAACACATATCAGTAAATCCAGCTCATTATTTTAAGTTTCAAGTCATGGAACAAATAAGGAAGGATGTACAAGGAAGGATGTTGGATGAACATCTTAATACAGAAGAATTAAGATGGCTATCAGATTAGATGCTATGGTTTCTCCTGGTATCAATGAAGGTTGTTCCACAGCCTCTATTTTGAAAATGAAATGTTATGATATAAAGTAATGATGTTTTTAGCATATGGAATTTTGTTTAACATTATAAGTAAATATACATTTTTTTAAAATGTCATGTGATTTTAGGGTGACTTTTCATTGGTTCACTTGAGTATAAAACAGGTGACTGGATTATTTGGAATTGTTCTGATGAAGTTCCAGTGTGGAACGAAAGCACTAAACCTGTTTTGGACTGTGGCTCATTAAAACCGAATTTTATCATTTCATGCCCGAGTGATCTGATTATTTGTAACATGTTACTACTTTGTCCGTTTTTTTCTCACAATGATCATTCCATTCTAAATTCCTTCTTGTGATAATCCAGTGCTCTGTACCTAAAACGTTGCATCTGATGTCTACCAAGAACTGCTGCAGGAGCACAATTGACAGCTTACTGACTGTGGTACTAAGAACAAATAATCTGACACATATAATTTAGGATTAGGATTATGATTTACATCTACATGGATAAAACTATGGCTCACCATGAAGGTTGTGTAAATATTTTTTTTCTGTTTTGTACCTCTCACTCTGGATTTTCCTTGTATGGAGTTTTTCTACTAACTGGAATTTGCCAAATGTCCTCTTAAATCTCTCTCTCTTCCTGATAAAGGGTTTGAGGGTTAAGGTCTTGCTAATATTTTAGTCTTGAGGAGATATTTTTTTTTGGTGCTCCCTGACTGTAGACTTGGAGAGTAATATTGCATGCAATATGCTAGAAAGCATGTAGTGGGGTTCAAGTCTAGAAGCATCCTTTGCTTCTGTATAGAACACTACCCAGCCTGAGACCTAAACATTCGTACACAGCCTTCACTGCAATATATTCAGCAGTCACAAAGCAGTTTTTGGGAGATAAGTAATAATGATCTGATTAGTATCTGCCAGCCTTGTAAGTAAGGAAACTGACAGCACAGGAAGCCAAGCATCATTTTCTAGTGCCAGAATGTTCATTTTTGTGCTTCAGTCAGAAATTATACAACTTTCAGGATTTTTTTTGTCATTACAAAATGTAACTGCGATGGTGGTGCTGCGGTAGCATTGTCGCCTCACAGTAAGACGTTGTCCTGTTCAGTTCTCAGCTAGAGCGTCTTCTGTGTGGAAACATGCATGAATGGGCGTACCTTCATTGAAGGTTGTGCTTCAGGGCTGGCAACTTGGCATGTAAAAATCTACTGCCAATCATTAGCGGACCGGAGTTCCGCTGTGGTGACCCCTAACCGAGAAAAGCCAAAAGACGCAACAACAACTAACACAAAAATCCTGTTAGACCCATGGATATGGGACCAAAATATATATCCAGAGTTTCAAGCAATAAGTGTTAGATCATTTGCTCTAAAATCAACCTTCTTGTATTTAGTTACTTTCTTAAAAGGAAGTTGCAACAGCACACTTTGAACATATAATTAGTAAAGTAACAAACACCTTCAATGTTTTTGAACATACAATTAGTGAAATAATATTAACACTAAATATTTTAAAACAGTGAGAGCAAAGGTCTTACATAATACAGCAACTCACCATCTATGGTTAAGCTGCTGTTTGGGGAACCACTGTTATGTCTCATTTCTTTACTAGCAGATGTTGTTGGTGCTATGGTACCTGTTGTTTACCTTTGTCCAGATGATGACTGCTTTTGCTTCATCACAGTTCAGAATCTTGTGCCTGATAGAATAAGCAAGTGAAAAAATTCTGCATCATTTTAGTCTCAACCAGCAATGACCCCTTTTAACCATCTTTATGGCACTTCACTCTATCTTCATTTGTTAACAATTCAGTATCAGTGGCTTCGATATGTAACTTTGCATGTGCTCCTTACTCAAACGATTCATTGTTGAAAGCTGAATTTAGTATTTTATGTAAATATATTGAGCTACATTGTTTTCTTCATATAGTGCAAAAGAAATGAAGATGGATTTCCATCTGAATTTGAATTGCTGTTTTATTGAATTATCTTCTTTTCTAGATACAAAGCTGATTGATTGCTGAAAATATCAAGGATGGTCTCAGTATAAATGTATTGAATTTCCATTACAAAGACTTTTTTAATGTTGTTACTATTTACTGGTTATTTCCCTTTGAGTATGTTAAATAATGAAAGGAATTTGTTTGAAGTTGGTTTACATTTTAACTTAATATAAAGTAGGTTTCATACGAAAACTTGTTTTACAATGAAGTTAACTTGAGTTGATGTGACATCGATTGTACTCATGTGAATCCGTACAAGGCAAGCAGTGTAACTGAAATTAGAAGAATTTAACAACAATAAACTTGCATTCAATAATATTCTCTTCATTGTATCCTACAGACTTCAAAGTTAATAAGACAACCTATTTCCAAAAGTTCTGATTGTCACTTTTTACTGGAAATGCTCAAATTAGAACAGCAAAGGCAAAAAACAGAATTATCATTATTATTATTATTGTTATTATTATTATTATTAAATTATAGGCCAATAAAAAGCAATCACATAGTGACTAGTCTCTTTGCATAGAAAACTATAGTCAAAACTGGCCATAACTGCAACTTTTTAATTGATATAGCAATTTGTTTGGCTTTCACACACTCTCCAGTCCCCTCTTTCTCTGATTACTTACCAGTGTATGTAATGGATATAATATATATATATATATATATATATATATATATATATATATATATATATATGTGTGTGTGTGTGTGTGTGTGTGTGTGTGTGTGTGTTTGTGTCTGGGTGTAATAAGAATGAATGCTAAAAGAGCAAACTTTCTTTCTTGTTTGTTTTTCTGCCTACCAGCTGCAATGTCTGTGAGATCATAATGCGGTTTGGGCCCCTTCACTGCTGTCGGGCAATCTCTGAGATATCATATATAGTTAGCATAAGGTATAGTGGGTGTAGGGAGGCTTGCCCCCCTGCATAAAATAGTGTGTTTTCTTTTTTTTTTTTTTGCTTCAGTCTAAAAAGAGTGTTAGATTGTTCTTTTTGTTTGCTCCTTTGAACAGTCACTATTTCATGCTACAGTTACCTAATCTATATCCATGTGCATGTGTGTGTGTGTGTGTGTGTGTGTGTGTGTGTGTGTGTGTGTGTGTGTGTGTGTGTGTGCGCACATGTGTTTGCATGTACGCAATAATGCCCTCCAGGGCATGGGTCCCCTCACCACTGAAAAGTTCACTATTTCCTTATAATGACTACCCTGGTGGGTATTATTTCATTTGCAGACTGGCCTATGTGTTTGTTGATACTGTGTTTCTGCATGTTGTTGTTTTTGAGTCTGTCTTTTTGAATGATTTTACTTATGTTGACAAAAGTAGTCCACTTTAAGTATTCTTTCATTTTTTATGTCAGTGATTACACCAATATGTTAAACAATGGAAATAATGGAAGTTAAAAGTCTGTATGTTTTATTTAAAAATATAATTATCTTGTGGAACATTGATTACTGTATTAATATAATGTTTAATTTTATGGATTAGGTGGGGGTACTGTGAAGCTTGAGCAGAATGGATGCATAGGTGGTAACTTCCTGACTTTGTCTGTACTGTTATTAATAATGTTTCATGTTCAATGGTTGTTTCATATTTCAAACAATTCTACCCTCTCTTTTAAAAGTTCTTTCATTCTCTCCTTCTTAGCTTCAGCTCTTACAAAAAGGCTATACCCACCTTTGTTCTTTGCAGTTTAGCCAAACATCTTTCACACTAATAGTTAAATTAATGCAACCCTCATTCCAAGAGGCAAACCATATAAACCTTCTTCTTACCTCCCCCCTGGTCTCCCCTGTCACACCTCCAAATATGGGCTGAACCACTGAAAAAGACTGAGTGGAAATCAACCAGGTTCTTAGGGGGCCTGCTGTATAATGTGGAAACTATTCAAATGAAGCTGCAAGCTGTCAAGGTAGAAGCAGTGCAAATGAAGGATCTGTCCATGGTTATGGATGCTGTTGTCAAAGAAATGGCGGGTAAACTCTCAAGGCACCAAAGTGACGTGAATTATTTAAAGAGTGCAGTCAGTGTCTTGCAAAGGCGGTTAGAAGAGCTGGAAATATAATCAAGATGAGCAGACTTTAGAACAGTATGGAGGAAGAGGGGAATACATCCTGGATTTTATTAGTTTTATAGAAACCTGACTCACTTACATGCTAAAGGAACAGATGCTGTTAAACTCATAGATAAACCAGTTGCATAGTTGAGGGGTGCCCAATAAACAATGTGATAAGCTTCACCATATTGTAATGAAGTGCCAGTGCTACAGGACTAAGAAGTTACTGGTTTGTCAAGTTGCCCTACAGAGATGAATGACATCAATGGGACAGACAGCATGAACTGTGCAGGATCTGTCCCCATATGTATACCGAATAAGAGTACAGATATACCTGCTGGTGGCCAATATCAGAAAGGGAGGTAATGACTGTGAAATAAAGTACTCTGCTTGACTTTGATGTGGAGGGTCACGTGCTATATGAGCAGGGATTTGGAAGAATCTATGTGAAGTTATAACAGTAGTTCAGGATCAGACTGCAGGGTGGAAACAGGGAGAGTTGGAAAGTACTATGCCAGTGGAGATGCAAGCATCTGGCAGCACCAAGACAGTTAATAGTAGAGAACAAAAGTCCTAGGACTCTTTAGAGTGGCCTAAAAAGCATATAAATATACTTTTTTTTTTAGAAATGACAGAAACAAATGAGTGGTTTACACAGGATTATAGAGGATGAGATATCAGGGAACATATAACCATTTGGTATATTGAAAGGCTTGGTATCTGCCCATGCTATAGTAGGGTTAGACTGGGGGCAAATAAGGTGAGAGGAGACAGAGAGTTGAGTTGAGAAGGAGTATAAAGGATAGCAATAGGTTAGATTGGGGACAAAGGAAGGTGAAGTGAAGTGGTAGAACTGGGACCAAGGTAGGAGGTGCAACTATAATGAATTAAGGAGGGTAGAGAAGTGCTAAGGCAGAATGCTAGATAAAGTAGTAAAACAGAATTGACAGAGTGAGTTGGAATAAAGCTGCATGAAAAGGAAGAACTATGTGGGAATCAGACAGGAAGAATAGACAAAGAAGAGATAAATCACAGAGGTAGGGGAAATAAAGCCATCCCACCCCAGGAAGATCTACTATTTCCCCTACAATGTTTTGTGAGAGCTGCCTGTGGATGTCTCACCTACCATTTGGAAGGAGACAGGAGACAGAGAGTTGGGCTGAGAAGGAATATAAAGGATAGCAATAGGAGAATCGTAGGGCATAAAAATAAGATAAAGTTAGAAAGGAACTGGCCATATGAAAAAGTCGGTTTTCCTTTATATTACCGAGAATGACAACTAAGAAAGCACTATTGTGCAACTTTAAAATGTGAAAATAAAACGCCGAATGTCACCAAAGTTCGAAAATCAAAATCTGGAAAACCAGATTCAATAATTTTCAAACTACAAACTACACTACACATTGTTATGCAGGGGGGCAAGCCCCCCTGCACCCCCTACACCCACCCTACTTTAATATACTACAGTGAGGGAAAAGGTTAATTTCCCGATCCTCGCTATAGTGCGATCTGCACCTGAAATGCCGAATCTGTATTGAGCAAATATCAATGTGCATTCACTCATTGCAAATTCGAACCATTTTGTTTTGACATTCTGTGATTTTGAAAATGCACTTTTGACCTTCTTGGGATCGAACTTGTGCATATCGGTAATATAAAGGTAAACCGAAAAAGTCTCCCTTTTTCTATAGTAAACATGAATGAAATTGCATGGTAGAATTTTGCAAGACAGTCTATTAAAGTGTATAGATTTTACACTGTCTTTTATGATGTGCTTGCATTTTTCTATCATTTTTGTTACTCTGTTTTTTAAATGTGTTTCTGACAGGTCTATATTGAAAGACCGAAAGTGACGAAGTGCAAACACTCAGATGAGAAAATGCCACAAATCGAAAACATTATTGTGGGGGGCTGCGCCCCCACTCCCCCCGCCCGCTAAATATATATTCCAACTCCAAGATCACACTACAGTGAAGAAAGGGCAAATATTCCAATCTTCACTGCAGTGCGTTAAAAAAAAAAAAACTTTGATTTGCGGCATTTTCGCTCATCTGAGCGTTCGCACTTTGTCACTTTCAGTCTTTCAATATGTAACCGTTTCTGACACATTGTACTGGAAGAGGGAAGGGTGTGTGCTATTCGGTATTGAATTTTTATGCTGATTAGCTGTCCAGATTTTTGGCTAAAAGTGGCTATTTTCAAGGTCTGCAAGTTTAGAGGCATGTTGAGGGCCCAATAACTTCTGTTTATTCTGTTGCCAGATGGAAGCAACTGGTAAAGATGGGGTGATTTTGCTAGATATACAAAAGGTATTTGATATGGTGGTCTAGGTAAGTCTTTTGGATATAGTATATCAGAGTTTGGTGGGTGACATTTTGCTAAGGATGTTGGGACTTTTTATGAAGAACCAATTAAATGGACAATAGAACATTGGTGATTGTCAGTTAAGGTCATGTTAAGATCTAAACAGCAGGGATGCCCATTATCTATTGCTATATTTCTTTTGGTGGTGGACAAGAAAGCATAGAGAGCTACGGAGTTTTTATTTTAGAGATATAGTTGGAAGTGTAACACAAGTCCTTTTGTAGACAACTACATGGGGCTACTATAAGATTTAGGAGTCCTTTTACTGGGAAAATTGGAAATTCAAGATGATTTTATGTTGGAATTGGAGGTATATTTCACAACAAAACATCCTTTGTGATTCATACAGGAAAAGGCATACAGGCAGATTCAGAACTGGGGCTGCCTGTATCAGGAAACAAATAACTAAGAAAAACTGAGAGTGCTATAAGGATCACAGGATGAGCACTTCTTTAGCGTAGTAAAAGTTTAATAGTTGCTTTCGTCAAAAGACTTCATCAGAAAATAAAAATTACCACTTCTCACCATCTTTTACACAAATTTAAAACTGCAGCAACAACTCACATGAAATACCTTATTAAACAATAAAACAATTAAAATCTTAGAAGTACATGAACAATTACATTAACCCTTTCTTAGATAGTCAGTTTTGTATCAACCAGGAAACACTTCATGTTAATGTTATTGTTGAAACCTGGTGGATGGTCTGCTGCTAATCTAATCTGCCACTCTGTCTCTTTTCTTTCAACTTGTTTTTTAAAGTCACCCCCCCCCCCTCATATCTTCCTTCACTAGTTCTAAAACAGCAAATAAGAATTGTCTATATGTCTTGCACCTACTAGTATATCTATATAGAGTGTTGTTCCCAACCTTGACTTTAATTGTATATACGAGCTCCTTTATCCTCTTGCCCAAACTTCTAGTGGTCATACCCACAAAAAAACCTGTACATCAGGAGCATATAGTGATACATACTACACCTTTACTACTGCAAGTAAACCAACCTGGAATTGCAATAGTAACTGATGGAGAATTTTTAGTATTCTCATTTTCCAATAAATGTCTTTAGACCTTATAGCACTCTCAGTGTTTCTTAGTTATTCGCTGTTTTTTAGTACTCTGGCTCCTTGGGAAGTTGATCAGTTTTGGAGTTCTGTATCAGGAAACAGTTGCAAATACCTGTGGATAAAGATGTTTCCCACACTTGAGGAGATTACAGAAATTAAATGGAATGGATTATTGCAAAATTAAGAAATATTTTAGACAGATGCTCCTAGGCTCAGAACATTAGAGTCTAGAGGGAGGTTGGTGAGGATGATGGTGGTTATGCTAGTGCTGTATGCAGAGAGGCCATGTTTGCACTAGGCCTCAGGAAAGGAGAGTATAAGATATAGGGAAAGTGTGCGGCTGTTTTTATTGCATGAGAAGAGATTTAGAATTGGTAATGACAGATTTAGGGCTGACAAAAAAAGATGCATAGGATGTGTCAGATTCCAGAAAATATGCAATGGCTATAAATATGGATATGGGGTGAAGGTATTTTGGCATGAAGACTTGGCTGAAATTGAAGGTGGGTATGGTAGAGATGAGTAGGCCAATGGATTATAGACTGAGGAAAGCAATGGATATGAAGGTGCACAAGTATCTGTGGAATAGTGAGAAGGTGGAAATGAAGAAGAAGTGAACATTAGGCTAGGTGCTAAGTGATGAAGCATGGAAAGGCTTCAGAGAAATGTCAGAATTGGAACTTGGTAATTTAGTGCTCCAGGCAGTTTCCTACACAGATTCCCCTCAGCTCAAAGTTAAAAATATGTCTTCAGTGCCTATTGCAAATTATTTGCTACAAATACAATGAGGATCATATAGTTGTTACCACCCTTCAGCTATAACCATATACACTATTTGCATTCATTTATGAAGGTGTGATATTCATATTTATTTGTTTATTTCACTTACTTTTTATAATGAATTGTTTCATTTTGTTTTAAATATGAGAAACCAATTTATATTGAGCAGTTAAGGCAAAACGCTTTTTACCTATTCAGCTCAAAAGAGTTTCCTAGCACTTAAATTAGTGTATTTCAGATCTACATACAGTTACTCACCACCATGCCAGCAAACCAAAACTTGACAGCTCATATATTCATAGCTGATTACTAGGCTAATGGCACAAGAGCCTTTACAAGCCTAGCAAATAATACCCAGGATATCATAATATGATATATTAATTCCCCATATGTGGGATGGGGTAGTATCAGGGTGGTGAGTCTTTGGGTGTTAGAGCCCTGTGTCATTTTACAGACTGCCTCTGTCCATAAGAGACATGGGCAGTACCCCAGTAGTGAATTTATGGTTCCCCATCCACTTATCCAAATTCCTTTTCAAGACAGTGAGGGATGTGCTTTGTTTTATGAAGATGGGAAGTTTATTCCATAGACACAGTATCCATTGAGATACAAATCTGTCCCTCCAGCAAATTCTGTTAGAATCACAAATAAGGTTCAGGTTCATGGAAAGCGTTACCCTTGTATAATTTTCTTGTCAATATGTAACATTTTCATCAGGGCTGGATCAGAAAATGTCTTGTAGGTCAGGCATAAGTCCTCTCAATAAACAATATCAGATGGAGTAAAGGGATAGGCCTTTAGTCGGTCTACATAAAACACGTGTCTTACACTTTGTATTTTTTTAGTGAGAAACCTCTGAGGCACTCCAATTGGTGTAAGTGTCTGGTTATGTACATGCAGAAGGGAGCATTATACTCGATTATGGGCCTGATGAGGGTCGAGTACAATGGCATTTACTTCCTTTGATCTTGATGACATGTCTTTACTTATACGTTGTGCAACACAGAAGGATTTCCTCATTACTGTATATACCTGCTGGTCAAAGTTAAGGTTACTATCCATCTGTATTCCTAGGTCCCTCACAACTGGGTCTACTTTTAGAGGGGTGCTATCAATATTATAATTTTCAGGGATATCTGATTTACCAAAGGGTATGATTATGCATTTTTTAACATTTAGTCTCCAGTCGGTTGTCATTTGTAGGTCTGTTTGTAAGATGTCAACATCATTTGGAGATTCAGTGATTGTTCCCAGATTACAGTCATCAGTGAACTTGATGAGACAGAGACCCCAAACATTGGCCTTCACTTCAGAGAAATATATACTAAATAAGCGGGGTCCCAGCACTGAGCCTTGTGGGACACTGCTAGTAACAGGTTTCTTATCAGAAGCTGTGAATGCGTCTGTGTGTATACAAATGGGCATGTTTGTGAGTGCTATGACTCTTCGTATTACCAATGTGCCTCTGTTAGTGGGTATCTGTATGTGTATCTGGGCTCATGTGTTTGTGATGGTATGTGTTTGCATGTGAGTGTGTGACAGTAACACATGGGGCATTATAGGACTTATCTGAGTAGAAATTTTGCATTTCACTTTGTAGCAACAAAGAATAATAACACGCACATCATTCAAAAACAGTTATATATGTTACAGAGCAAACTCTGGAACTGCCTTTTAATACATATATATATATATATATATATATATATATATATATATATATATATATATATAGATCCATGTTGGTTCGTCAACATTCTGAAACATTGAACTACATAAGGTCGAGACCATATGATTGAAGTTATGAAATGTCGAAAACAATGATAATACTCCAAACTGTATCCCCATGCACCCCCACCCCTGCTAATTATATACAGTATACCAACTCCAAGACTGGACTTCAGTGAGGAAAGGGCAAATTTCCTAATCCCCACTGTACTGCAATCTCAGTACAAACAGTTCAGCATTCTGTAACTTTGATAATATAGCCTTGATTGTTTCAATCACATTTGGTACAATGTTTTGGAACATTGATTAAACAACATGGATCCATACATAACTATCTATCTCTCTGTCTTTCTCCCTCTATATATATATATGACTATATCTATAACTATATATATATATATATATATATATATATATATATATATATATATACATATATATATATATATATACATATATATATATATATATATATATATATATATATATATATATATATATATATATATACATATATATATATATATATATATATATATATATATATATATATCTAGGTTCATAGGTAGGTACTAGGCTATCAGCTCAAGGGCCTGTATGAGCCTAGCCAGCAAGGTACCATAGCTTACGCCACCCAAGAAAGTTATTTTCCTGTGCCACTGTCCAGCAGAGACACAGAAGTGATCCCCGGGGTGTATTTCCTATTTTCCATCCACTCATCAAGATTTTTCATGAAGAGTGCTAATGAAGAACTTTGCTTGACATAGATGGGTAGCTTGTTCCAGAGTATAGGAAGTCTCTGGGACAGGAATCTATCCCTTCAGTGTGTCCTGTTTATTGTGGTGACAAGGTTTAGGTCCCTAGAGCATGTAGCTTGGAGGGATTAGGATTTCTTTAGGTGTAGCATGTCCAACAGCTCTGGGTTTGACATAGCTTTATATGTTAGGCAGAGAGCAACTCGGAGTAGGCGATATGCTACGGAGTAAAGCTGGTGTTTTTTGAGACGGTCAGTGTAGGGCATTTGTTTGAGGCCAGTAATCCTCTTTGTAAGGTACTTCTGTGGCCTTTCCAGTTGCTGCAGATGTCTTGTGAGGTACATTCCAAAAGAGGTGTTGTACTCCATAACGGGTCTAATGAGTGATGAGTAGAGGGGGACAATGACCTCTTTTTTCCTGGATGAGAACCCTTTTATGATGAGGTGTGCCACGTAGAAGGACTTCCTGACTACTGTGGTGATGTGACTATTAAAGGAGAGACTACTGTCCACCTGTGTCCCAAGGTCTCTGATCATGCATTCGGTGTTAAGTAGATTGCTGCCTATGTGGTAGTTCATGGGTACAGAGTTTTTACCAAAGGGGATGACACTGCACTTTTTGGCATTGAGCTTGAGGCCATGGCTCTGACACCAGGCATCTGTCTCAGTGAGGCCCTTCTGTAGGATGTCCACATCATTTGGGGACTTGTCTATGGCTCCTAGTTTGCAGTCATCTGTGAACTTTGTCAGCCAGAGGCCTTCTGTGTTAGCCTGTACTTCAGAGAAGGCACTCCACTTGTCACTGCCTTGAGGTCAGATTTGTAGTTTGAAACTTTTACAGTGTGGGTTCTTTCAGTGAGCCAATTGGCAACCCATCTTGTGATGTAGTGATTTATACCTAGTTTAGTGAGTTTAGCTATAATTCCAGAATGGGGGATGGTGTCGAAAGCCTTGGAAAGGTCAAGATAGGCTGTGTGAACCACCTTACCCTCATCCACAGCTTTAGTGACTGCCTCAAAGAAGTTGATCAGGTTCAGGAGGCATGATCTGCCTTTCACAAACCCGAACTGGGTGGAATCCAGAGTTTGGAGGTTACCAATGTCTTTGTTTATGAGTTCCATGATGATACGTTCCATGGCCTTGCAGACCAGGCTTGTCAGGCTAATAGGTCGATAGTTCCCGGGATCAGTGGTGGCTCCCCATTGTGGAGTGGGATAACTGTTGCTGTGCACCATTCAGTGGGCACAAAGCCTGATGTGAGGCTATTACTGAACATGGTGCTTAAGTGGGGTGCCAGTTTGTTCTGAAGTTCGTGTAAAACGCAGCCTGGGATGTTGTCCGGTCCATATATATATATATATATATATATATATATATATATATATATATATATATTTATGGGTTCCTATCAGTTCACCGACAGTTCAGAACAGCGACACTCACATCTTCGACACCAAATCATTGACAGTTCATAACATCGACGTTTCAGGTAAGCGATCTTCCCCCTTACAGGACCCATGGTAGCACTCATTTCTCTGTTACAACGTGTAAGGTTTACGTGATTCTTTACAATATACCCTGACAGCGTTGTCCTTACCTTCGTAACAGAGAAACGAGTGCTACCATGGGTCCTGTAAGGGGGAAGATCACTTACCTGAAACGTCGATGTTATGAACTGTCGATGATTTGGTGTCGAAGATGTGAGTGTCGCTGTTCTGAACTGTCGGTGAACTGATAGGAACCCATATATATATATATATATATATATATATATATATATATATATATATATTTATTTATTTATTTTTTTAGCCATGGGTAATAGACATACTACTAACTATCAAAACAGTTGTTAGTTCATGTCATTTTTAACAGACATGTTGATAGCTATAGCATCTGTCTGCATCTGAGACATTCTGCTTTGTGTCGTCTGACAGAACACTTTCTTAGTGCGGTTTTGCAGTAACTTGAACTGTACTTCTGTAACTGAAGCTGTGAAGTGTTCAAGGCTCCAAGCATAACTGTAACATTTGTGTCGCACTTTATAGTAACAAAGAAGTAACATATACACACAAATACATACAAACACACACTTGGTTTTATCTATACATTGCTTAGCAAAGTTGACAAGAAACTGACCTCTGTTTGTTTTTTAGTTTTACTTTAAATAGGTGTCATTTCATAGCTATTTTTGACAGCCATTAAAAGTGTCAAGTGTGTTGTTTGGCTTGGTAGGTTATAAAGCTGGTAAGAAGCTTTATTGTTGCATGAGAAGATGTAGAGTCTGTGTGCTTGATTATTGTTTTTAATTTGGCTCTATGCATTAATAATGGTGCGATGTTTGTGAGGTCTGACAATGTGTGTGTGTGTGTGTGTGTGTGTGTGTGTGTGTGTGTGTGTGTGTGTGTGTGTGTGTGTAGCAACAGCAAAACATAATCAGTAGTCAGTACCCATTATGGTAAAAAATCACCCAACTTAATAGGCAATATCTATGTAAACAAAAAAGTAAGCAAACCAACAAAAACAATCAGGTTTTGGCATCAAGCTATGAGTGACAAAGTCATGGATTCAAATGTATACTCAGGTCTTTCTATCATGTGTTCCATTCCACTGAACTTGAATATTCCTATCCTCATTGTTTAATTTCATTCAGCGAGTTTGGCACTTTTTAACAAATTGGATTTGTCTAGCACTGTTGAGCTAAGAGGTTGTGAGACAGACTCCCAAACCATCTCCATCCAGCCCATTCCTTTTTGGCTACCCTTATAGTGACTAAATGATGTCCACTGTTTCAGTGTGCCGGGTGGCATGTTTGACTTTGTATTCTGTTTTACCCTTAGAGATTCTGCAAATGTGCTACATAACTCTTATGTCTTTTCAATGACCCCTGTCAGTCTAACAGACTCAATGGCTGTTCTTGCTAATGTACTGCTAGGGCCTATATTATATAATCGAACACAAAAAATGTTGACTCACCTTTAGTCGACATAAAAATCTCAAACCTACAGTTCATTGAATGGCCAAATCACTGATTTCTTTCCAAGGGAAAGAAATCAGTAGGCCAACAACGAATACCACAAAAAAATAAACACTTTTAAGTGGGGGGCTTCACTCTCCACATCCCCCAGTGTGGGAGGCTGTGCCCCACACATCCATCTAACTAAATACTCTAACTCCAAGATTGCACTATAGTCAGGGAAAGGGCAGATGTAATGGAACGGCCAACCGATTTCTTTCCCTTGGAAAGAAATCAATGATTTGGCCATTCAATAATCTGGAGCTTTGACATTTCCATGTCGACTAAAAGTGAGTCGAAGTTTTTGGTCTTTGAACAAATAATATAGACCCATACTGCTATGGAGAATGTGATTACAAAATTATTAATTCCAAACTCTTGACACTGTTATTTATTGTTCTTACTATTCCTCAGGCAATGTGCTTTACTTCTCCTGATATGTGCATTTAATGACCCCTTTTAGTCTAATTGCTTTAATTGCTCCCCTTACTAATGCACTGTTATGTAGAATATCAATATGAAAGATGTGTTCACATCCATAGATGTTTATTTTTTATCTCCACCCATCTCCACCCATCTCCATCCTACTCAGCCTTGTTTTTTCAGCTTGGATTATATTCTGTTTGCTGCCCTTTTGCATCTTCTTGCTATACTTTTTACAACCTTTAATTTGTCAAAAATACCACAATACACACACATATCCAAAAAATTGCTTCTAAAAGAACATGATACTATTTCTGTGGTCATCCATTGATATAGGTTGCAGAGAACAATGCAGATGTCCATATTAAAAGAAAAAGAGAAATTACACTTGTCTTCTGTCAAAAATGAAGAAAAATCCATATGATGTGCTAATAAAATGCCAGAACTTGCACGAATAAGCTGATCAACAATGTGTGTCACCTTGCAAATATGAAATAAGGCAATCACTATAATGCATGTATGTAAAGAGCTTCCATAGTTTAGTGCACTCATGCAATGATGTGTATATTGTCAGTATACTGAGTGGAGGGTTTTGATCCCCTGATGGTTATATGCTGTTTAACAATGTTCATTTTTCAGTTTTTAACACTGTCCTAACACTCCCTTGAAATGTATGATTTCTGAAAAGTTCACTCTAAGTTCTTTGGCAGCTTCACTTGCTAATGTGGTAGTTTAGAGAATATCAGTTAGAAAGGCAGGAGTTCAAATCTAGTGAGGTTTATCTTACATTGGTCTGCAAAGACATCCATATCATGTAATAATCACTTACATTGCAAATAAGAGATAGAGTAAATATTTTTCATCTATGTAGCAGTTTTGCAGTGATGTGTACATTATCAACACAGTACTGGAGGGTTTGGATCCCCTGATGGTAGTATGTTTTTAATGGATCTAGGACTGTTGAATGAAACTTCAACATCCCGAATCCATAATAACCGAACACACTTTAACAAAAGAGCTTTCACTGAAAAAGCACTTTTGTTAAAGTGTGTTACAAAAAAAAACAATAAATCTACTTTTATGCAGGGGGCAATTCCCCCTGCACCCCCCATGTGGAGGCTGTGCCCCCACACCCCTCTATGTTCATATTCTCACTCTGAGGTTGCACTATAGTTGGGAAAAGGGAATTTTCCCTTATCCGCACCGTAGTGCGACCGGCACAACGAGCATACTTATCGAAAGTGCTGCTTTGGTGAACAGCACTTTCGGTTAAGTATGTTCATTGATTTCTGCTTCGGCAGAAAGTGCCGTCAGGGATCAGTATGGATCCCATTTTTAACATAGTTCATTTTTTGTCAGTGACTCCCTTTGCAAAACCACTAGCATGGAGAATTTCAGTAAAAATTTCAGGAGTTCAATTCCATTGAGGTAATTCTTTTTTTGATGACTTTCTGCAAATGTGCTATCTTTCCCTGATATGTGTGTGTTATGACCACTTTTATTACACCAGCTTCAGTGGATCCACTTACTAACACATTAGTATGGAGCATTTCAGTATGAAAGTCATGAGTTTGATTCCCATGAAGCCTGTTTTTGTTTTCTTGACATCATTCTGCACATGTACTACATTTTCTCATTTGTGTATGTTATGACCATGTTTACTCTAGCTGCTGCAGTGGCTCCCCTTTCTAGGAATGTGTGGTGGGTATACTTGCCTGTGGACTGAGCTGATGGCTCAATGCCCCTCCCCACCTGGGTATCATATTTTCTTTTATTAATGACAATAACATTATAGTACAGGCACACTGATCACACCCTGATGGGTACATCATGTTACATTCGTATCCCATCTGTCCTGTCTAGAGTTCACATTATTTTTCATTCACAGATGTCATACCACCTTCTCCATTCTGCTTTTCTGACATGCTTTGTTGCATAACTTCCTTTGCAATTTTCTATGTCCCTCTCTTTGAATTTTGTTGCTATAATGTAACCTGTATTCTAAACTCAGACTTCACTGCTGTTTTCCCTTTCATTGTACATGTCTGAAAAAGTAATAAATACTCTTGAAGGTTTTATTTATTGTACTTACTATCACTATATATTCCTGTTTGTATTCCTGTACATTACATCTACAGGATCTATATCATATGAGCGAATCACACAAATTCTGAACGCTCATAATATCAAATGTATCGGACCTCGAACTTCCTATCCTCACTAAATATATATTCCAATCCGAGATCGCACTACAGTGCGGAAATGGCAAATAACTCATTCTTCACTGTACTGTGATCTCAGAAAAAACACTTTGAGGTCTGGTACATTCGATATTATGAGCATTCCCAATTTGTGCGATTCGTTCATATGATATAGACCCACATCTACATTGTCAGCTTAAGCAGGCAAACTCAGCACAATCAGCAGAGGTGGTTGTGCACCTTCAATGATTCTCCACTGCTGCTCATACTTAACTCTGTCCATGAGGTGATCTAACATGGTGTATCCACTGGACTACTACAAGGAGATGCTCATCGTGCACACTGGCTGGGATTCATGCATATATAATTAGCATTGCTGCTTATCACGTACAAAATGTAACGAGTGCTGAGTCAGCTATGATTACAGATGAAGCATTTCTAAATCCCTGAGATAGTGTGGTAAAAAATAATGTTTTAAATTGTAAGGAATAGGGTTAAAAATAATAAACTCTTGTCTAATAATGTTGTTGTGTCTTTCGGCTTTTCCCGGTTAGGGGTCGCCACAGTGGAACTCTGGTACGCTAATGATTGGCAGTTGATTTTTACGTGCCGATTTGCCAGCCCTGATGCACAACCTTCAATGAAGGTACACCCATTCACACATGTCTCCACGCAGAAGACGCTCTAGCTGAGAATCGAACCAGACAGCATCATACTGTGAGGCGATGTAAACAAGTTAAAAAAATGCAACATAAGTTAAAGCACAACAAACATTTTTTTACAAGAGTAGATACATAAAAAACTGAACTATAGTTACAAGATGACAGTGTTAGCTGAGCAGCACACTGGCAGACAGATAATAAGAATGTTGAGGACATTGGCATGTAGTAGCATCAAATAAGAGTGTTTATGTGAGACGGGTATAGAGTTCTACATGAGATGAAAGATATATTGAAATTCTTAACCTAGGTTTTAGTTTATAGCATGTAAAGAGGGATGATGCCATATTATTTAGGTTATTCCATAATTGTATATCCAGCTTTTATGAACATGTATGCATGTTTGTCATGTTTTTTCTTTTTGGTCCACTTGTTCCAGAGTTTACAGATACAAGTGAAGTACTTTGAATTGTCATGCTTGCTGACTGAATAGGGGATGTGGAAAAAGTAGAGTTTAGATTTTCTAGCATTCTAAATGGGGATCTTCAACTGATTATGCCAGATGGAAAGAAACAGGGTTATAGCGAAGTTTATGAACAATACATAGCTTCTTGCATTAAGGAGGGAATTTTTTGGAAACCAGAGTACAACAGATATACATATATATATATATATATATATATATATATATATATATATAGATATATATATATATACATACATATGTACACACATCCATCTGCAACCCCTTTATTCTTATTTTTGCACATGGGGTCAGGGTGTCATTTCAACAGTAACAATTATCTAGAGCCAGGATTTACACCACTTGGTGGCTAGACCTACAACAACATATTACTGGAGTCCTTACTTGTATATGGTTGACACTTGCCACTGCTACATAGAAGACTCTTTTACGTGTGCGTGTGTGTGTGTGTGTGTGTGTGTGTGTGTGTGTGTGTGTATGTGTGTGTGTGTGTGTGTGTGTGTGTGTGTGTGTGTGTGTGTGTGTGTGTGTGTGTGTGTGTGTGTGCCTGGAGCGTTTCTCCTCTGGCCTCTGCTGAAAATTGGCTTTGTTCTAAGTCGGACTTTCCCGGTTAACAAATGTTAAATAAATAAATAAATATATATATATGGGTCTACTTAACTGCCGATTCACCGACAGGAAATGACCGACGCCAGAAACCCGACAACACACAAACCCGACAACAACACCATAACACCGACACACGTCAACAACACAGTACACTACAACACATATCCACTAGCCTTTACGCTCCTACCCCTAACCTAACTACCCCAAACCCCAAGCGACACTCCACACTACTGCACCTACCTGCACCCCTAACCCTAACTTACACACCCCCCCAACCCTGCGACACTATCAGCACACACCCCTACCTGCACCCTAACCCTAACTCACTTACACACCCCAAACCCCAAGCTCCGACACTACCGCACACTCACCTATCACACACCCTAACCCTACATCCCTGAGTATTCAACACTTACCTATCATACTTGCAGGTCGGCGGCTTACACATTCCTTGGTCTTTCTTCCGTCGTCGGATCCCGGCGTGTCGGTCAACTGCGTTGTCGGGTTTCTGGTATATATATATATATATATATATATATATATATATATATATATATATAGGTTTACTATTGCATACTCAAAGTCACCGTTGTCAATCAGCATGCGGTTAAAAGGCAGTTTTCTAATGGGCAGAATGCCGACTCAAAATACATTGACTCACTACACTACAGTGAATGGGTGGTATAGTTCCAGTATTAGGGTTCAGCATTTTGCACCAAGATTGCGGTTCAGTTAGGAACAGGGAATTAACCCATTTCCTCACTGTAGTGCAATCTCAGAGTTGGTATATATAATTTTCAGGGGTGTGGGGGTGTAGTCCCCCCACATGGAGAATACAGGGGCTTGCACACCTGCAAAATAATAAAATAAATGTACCGTTGACTATGGAATGTCATGGTACGTTAACGTGCATGGCATGGGTGATTGACATCACTTCCTGCTATGTCAAATACATCAAACTATGGGTGTCAATGTATTCAGTTCGGCTTGGCCGCAATTTCACTGGATTTCAGATCAACCATGTGACTGGTCGACCTATGCAGTTTCAAGGTTTCAATAGTAAACTATATATATATATATATATATATATATATATATATATATATATATATATATATATATATATATATATATATATATATATATATATATATATATATATATATATGTATATATATGGGTCACCTTCAGATGCCCGACAACGCGTTTCGCCGACACGGAATCCGATGGGACGAAAACACCGACAACTCAGATGACCGACAAGGTGAGAACCCGACGGACTCGGTAAGTGTGCGATCGAGTGAGGGATTTAGTGTTAGGAGGCGGTCAGGTAAGTGTGCGATAGTGAGGGACTGTGGGTTTAGGGGTGGGTTAAGTGAGTTAGGGTTAGGGTGCAGGTAGGGTGAGTGTGCGGTAGTGTCGGACCTTGGGGTTAGGGGTGGGTAAGTGAGTTAGGGTTAGGGTGCAGGTAGGGTGAGTGTGCGGTAGTGTCGGATCTTGGGGTTGGGGGTGGGTAAGTGAGTTAGGGTTAGGGTGCAGGTAGGGTGAGTGTGCGGTAGTGTCGGATCTTGGGGTTAGGGGTGGGTAAGTGAGTTAGGGTTAGGGTGCAGGTAGGGTAAGTGTGCGGTAGTGTCGGACCTTAGGGTTAGGGTTTGGGTTAGGGATAGTGGATATGTTATGTAGTGTACTGTGTTGTTTACGTGTAGTGTGTTGGTGTAATGGTTTTCGGTGTTTTGCGTTGTCGGTATTTTTAGTTATCGGTCTTTTGGTGTCGGTGATTAGTGTGTCGGCGAAACGCGATTTCGGGGATATAAAGGTGATCCATATATATATATACATAAAATATATATTATATATATATATATATATATATATATATATATATATATATATAGATACATACATAGTCTTCCAAGTAACCCCTGGTAAGTTAAGTATTCTAGTTAAAGAGAATACTATTGCAGTGGCATCTGCTTCTGTTAATTGGCGACAGGAAATGCAAAAAGTATTTTAAGGAATACCCAGTAAACAGTGTTACCAAGAAGGTATCCTGATGATAAAGGGAAATGAACAAAAGCAGGTATATAATACAAAAATATTTTTAGACAAGCTAACAGAATCTGCACTTAAGGCTGGTAATGATTAGTTGTTATGTAAGGCATTACTGATCCCATTAGGTCAGTATTTTTCATCCTATACTTCCCTGGAAAAATCTGTCTCTGTTTACTATTTACTTTAACAATCTACATGCAGAATGAACTTATCAGATCCTTAACCACATTAGAGAAACAGATTGGAATGATACCACCACTGATCTTTTCCTTTGTATGTCACCTTGATAGCTGCTCGACTCAGGCTTTGCATTCTTAATCCCTTAAAACCCTAACCTGCTAACTTTTCCTGTTATAAACTATCCCTGGAATTCATGACACTTGCGCCAGGTGCAGGCGTAGTGTTGGGGTTCCAACACCAAATATGGCCGGTGAGCAATCCAGGTACGAGCTGTTTCCGTGTGCACTACCTGCGTACGCTATGCCCGCACAGCTCCCGGCCCCTGTATGCTAATTACCCCAGTTACAGCAGTGTAGCATGCAAATGAAGGTATTTAGTAATCCAGGAAGTGGTGCAGGTGTAGTGTAAGCATGCAGAAATGTAAACCGTAAAAAATGGTTTACATTTTTGCAGACATAAAATCGGAGCCATGACAGCCAGCCAAACACATGTATTATATTGTTAATATATGCCAATGGCTAAATATATAGCCATTGGCATAAAAAAATTTACAAAATATAAAAAGAACATTTAATTTCATTTTTCGCACTATCGCGAAGTTAAGCAGCGGCACGCAAACCAGATCGCAAGAAAAATAGAAAAATATAGAATAAAACTTAAAATGTAACACATATCATGGTTATTCCCATAATAGTCAATGGCAGGCATGTTACACCACACCATGGTGCAAGGGTTACTAAGGAACTGTGACAGTATTTTGCGTGGTAGCTAGGAATTAGTAGGCAATGCCATGCAAATGAGAGGAGTAATAGTGAATCACAGATTCCCCGCTGGTGTAAGGATGCACCTCACAGCATAGTGTTATAACACTGAGGTGTGCCCTTGAGATAAGAATGACATCAAGAAAGGGGTGTGTCACCTTTGCTGTAAGCACATTGGAGCATTGCTAATCCAGTTTGCCTATAGCTAACCAAAACTGCAGGATAGGGGTGTGTCGAATTGGCTATAGCTTTGCTTAGCTGAGAGTACACAAGGTAACCGAGTATGCATGTGAACGGAGATGAGAATGCACTTAAACCTAGTAAATGGGTTTGCATGGTGCACACTGGAGCTGAAACAGGAAGGATATAGGAAAGAAATAAGGAAATGCTGCAGCAGAGAAATTGGAGTACAAATGACTAACACCTAGGAACCTACAGTGGGCCATTGACAACAGCTAACAAGGCTGCAAGCAGCTCCCTGCAAAACAGGAAAGGGGAGGGGTTGTACTGCAAAGTAAACAGTAAAGTGTCACAGAAGAACAAAGCAGAATTGCAGTATATCAGCTACAACACACATTTTGCAACACATGACTGGGTAGGGAAAGTACAAAACGAGAAAGACGGCAGGTGGATGCATGCCTGATAATGGGAGGGGATCCAGGTTTAAAAATGAATTAAAGGGCAACAGATTAATCAAGGCAGGCAAGCATAACTCCACACTAAAGGCCCCACACTTGCAGTATTCACTGTAAAACCCATAATTAAGATACCCTGCAGCTGGAATTGCTGATACACATCCAATGACATCAGCAGCATCCATAGCAAAATAGTATTAAGTGTGAAAGCACCTCACACACACTTGTATATTCCCATACACTCTGCACCATTGGTGTATACAGACGGGGAACTTTTAGTATGTACATGTTAGGGGCTGTCATAGCTTTGATCCAGCAGCATGTGTTGGAGACAGAAGATGATGTGGAGGATGATGCACACAACCACCTCAGGCACCAGAGGAGGAGAAGAGTGTTCAGACCCAGGGTAACCTACCAGGGGCTACATGATCTGGAGATAGTAGAGCATTACAGGGTGGACAAGGACACCCTACCGCAACGTGTGGAGCTGTGCCGGCCATGCCTCGGAGCCAGAACAAACAGAGGAGAACCCATCCCAGTGGATACAAACGTATGTGTAAGCCTGAGAATACTAGCTACAGGTACCTTTCAAAGACCAACTGGGGATATCATGGGGATCTCACAGGCATCAGCATCCAGGGTACTTCACCAGTTCCTGGATGCCATGTTAGCACATGCCAATGAGCACATATACTTCCCCCAAACACAGGAGGAGTTGGCCAGCAATATGCGTCTCTTCCACCATGTGGCAGAATACCCAGAGGTATTGGGTGCAATAGACTGCACGCACATACACATCAAGTCATCACCCGGTGATCAGGGTAGGTGCTACATAAACCACAAGGGATACCCCTCCATCAACTGCCAGGTCATGTGCAATGCCCAGGGCATTATCATGGATGTGTGTGCTGGCAGCCCTGGAAGCTATCACAACTCCCACATCTGGCATGCCTCACAGCTGTATCAGGTATTTGCCAGGGGGGACATCCCATATGGCCACCTGGTGGGGGATGCTGGCTATGCACTGGAACAGTGGATGATGACTCCCATCAGAAATGCACACACACCCATGCAGGAATGCCATAATGAGGCACATGCACAAACCAGAATAATCATAGAGCGTGTGTTTGGGATGCTTAAATCATGATTCCGTTGCTTGTACATATCTGGTGGAGCCTTGCGGTACTCTCCAGGCACGTGTGCCCACATCTTCATAGTATGTGCCATGCTACACAATATGATCCTGTGGAAACAGCTGCAGCAGGGACAGAATGGTGAAGGCCCTCACAGCCCACCAGCATTGCCAAGGGCCCCACAGGCACAGAGGTACTCAGACCATGAGCACCTTGAGCCAGCCTCAGTAGGCAGATGGAGGCGTGCCCAGCATGCCCATGCCTTGACAAGAAGGGAACGTATAGCACACACACTGACAGTGTAGGCACCTAGGGAATGACACATTTCTCCACCTGCACACACAGTAAAAATGGATGGCACACACACAAGACTACCTGTAAATAGTCATGTATAGGCAGTCTACTGTGTGTATCCAACATAGGCAGCCCTCAACTACTGCACACACAACAGCTATTGGCACAAAGTAACTCAACATCTGAACATTAAATTAAGCTATCAGTATGTGCTGATATTGTATGTATAGGTTCATAGGCAGGTACTTGGCTAACTGCCTAAGGGCATTCATAAGCCTAGCCAAAATGTGTCAGCTTTTGCCACCCCATTGATTAATTAACTGTCCCTCTGTAGAGCAGAGCCAATGGCGGGATCCCTGGGGTGTATCTACTGTTCCCCATTCACTCTTCAAGGTTTCCCTTGAAGAGTGTTAGTGAGGGGCACTGTATAATATTATTAGGGATGTTGTTCCAAAGTATGGGGAGTTTCTGTGACAGGGATCTGTCCCTCCAGCATCTTCCAGTTATTGATGTGGCAAGGTTCAGCTCACTACAGCATGTGTCTCACTGTGACATGGATTCTCATAGGTGGAGCATATCCATTAAGCCTGAGTTCGACATGGCTTTGTTTGCCAGCAGAGATCATCTCCGAGTAAACGAGATGCCACTGAGTAAAGTAGGAGTTTATTCAGTCTGGCTGCACAGGACATATGTTTGAGGCCAGTAATCCTCTTGGCGAGGTACATTAGTGGACCTTCCAGCTGTTGGATGTGTCTTCTGAGGTACATCCCAAATGGGTTACTATACTCTATGATGGGACTGATGAATAATGAGTAAAGGAGCACTATAACCTCAGTATGTCTAGATGCGAACCCTTTAGTAATCAGATGGTTTACATAGAAGGATGTCCTAACTACTTTGGAGATATGATTTTCAAATGAGAGATCACTATCTACCTTAGTCCCCAGATACCCTATTACCGTCTCTGTATTAAAGTGGTTGCCACTTATGTGTTAATATGTGGGTGCTTAATATTCCACAATGGAATGACCATGCAGTTTGTGGCACTTAGCTGGAGGCCATGACTTTGACACTCTGTGTTGGTCTCTGTGAGGCCCCTTGAAGGATGTCTGTGTCAGCTGGCCTATCAAGTATGGCTCCCAGTTTGCAGTCATTGCCAAACATGGTCTGCCATAGTCCACCTGTGTTTGCCTGTACCTCTAAGAAGTATATGCCAAACAGTAGGGGTCCCAGGACTGAGTCCTGTGGGACACCAGTCATGACTGGTTAAGAGTTGGACATGGAGACTGCTAGTCGTACCATGTGGGTTCTGTATGTAAGCCCATTGGCAACCCATCCGGTGTGTATGGGTGTATATACAGGCTGGTGAGTTTGTCAATAATACCTGAGTGGGGAATGGTGTCAAAAGCCTTGGTGTGGTCCAAGTAGTATGTGTGAACCACCTCTCCCCTGATCTAATGTCTTGGTGACTGTCTGTAAGACATCAAACAGGGTCAGTAGGCATGAACTGCACTCAACCAAGCTGACCTGGGTTGGGTCAAGTGTTTGGAGGTTACCAATGTCTTTGTTAATGAGTGCCATGAGGATGCGCTCCATAGCTTTGCAGACCAGGCTTGTCAGGCTTATGGGGTGGTAGTTACCATGGT
Organism: Protopterus annectens; assembly: GCF_019279795.1. Classification (NCBI taxonomy): domain Eukaryota; kingdom Metazoa; phylum Chordata; order Ceratodontiformes; family Protopteridae; genus Protopterus; species Protopterus annectens. The sequence goes on from NC_056745.1 coordinate 1,294,428,542, forward strand.
CAGTTGTGTTTCCACCTTGGTGGAGTGGAATAACCATTGCCATGCGCCATTGTATGGGCATGTAGCTTGTGGAGAGGCTGAGGCTGAAAAGCTTAATTAGGTGGGGGATCAGTTTGTCTTGTTGTGTTTGCAAGATGCAGTCTGGGACACCATCTTCCTACAGTGATGCTATGTATTGCTGTTAGAGAGGGCCATTTCCACCTGTGTGTCTCTGATGTCTGGGATACTGTACTTTCCGTGTATTGTTGTGGGCTCTTGTGAAGTTTGCACTGAATGTATCTACAAGGATGTTGGCGATATCAGTAGGGTCAGTATATTTTTTGCTATATTGTGCCGGCACAGTGCAAATCTGTGTGTTACCACGTAGATCCTTGACATAGTCAAATAAGGCTTTGTGGTTATCTTTTGAATCCTTGCCTATTTTCCTGTTGATGTTAGCCTTGGATGATTTAATGAGGGACCTATGCTCCTTTCTAATACTGGTCACAGATGTCTGCCCTTCTTGGGATTTGCTGTTTTTCTGGACTACTGTCCTATTTGTATTGTATAGCCTGTTTATTACAGGGGTCCACCAGACTGGTGTCCTTGTCTAGGAGGAGTGATTCTTGGTTTACCAGTGATGGCATGATCCATACATCTTTGTAGGTGCTTATAGAGTGCATTTGTAAATCTGTCTGTATCTTGAGCAGTGTTTTCCCTTAATGTGGGGGCTGCAAACCCCCCCACCCCTGTCTGTAGTAGTGTGACTTTAGTTGTAGGAAAGGTATACACTGTGGTTTCCGTGGGGGGGGGGGGTTTGGGGTGTGGAAACAGTGAATAGTTCGTGGTCAGATCTAGCCAGTAACCGGTTTACCTCCACTGTGGTGCACCTGTCGCCCATGTTGGTGATTACCACTTCTAGTATGTTTCCAGCCCTCGTTAGGGAGTTTACCATCTGATACAGGGCATATGAGGTGATAAATTCCAGGAAGCACTGAGCTTGGAAGTGAGTACTTGAGTAAGTTTCCCAGTTAATGGTAGGGTAGTTAACATTGACCAATACCAGGGTGTGTGGTAGGACTGTCATGTTTTCCACTGTCTCCAGGTAGGTGGAGTGGTGGTCCTGGGTCAAGGAGGGTGATCTGTAGCAGGCCAAAGTTTGCATTGCAGTTGGAGCTGATGTTACTTGCACATGGATGATCTCAGAGGTATCATGCTGCCCCACTAACATGGAGGTGTAGGTATCCCTGATGAATATGGATAAACCCCCTCCATGTCTGTGTCAGTCCATGTTCTGTGTCCACAATTTGTGGTATGGGTTTTAGTATGGTAGTGCCGGTGTGCTCTCAGGTCTCAGTTACTGCACAGATGTTGACGTTGTCCATACTGAGGATTGCTGTGAGTGCGTGCATGTTGTGATCACAACCCCTGGTGTTGAGTAGCATAACTTTCATTGATTCTGCTATTGTGCTGTTTATGGAGGTGGGATTCACCTTTCAGACTTCCCTAAAAAAGGCACCATGGGGGCGTAAATAGCCTTGGACAGTATTCCAAAGCCTAAGGGTGACACATAAGCCGGTATGGTAGTGTTGCATGCATGTTTCCCATCTGTGCTTGTTTCTCATCTTTCCTGTAGGTAACCTACTGGTAAGCAATAGAAAGCCTTAAACTTATACAAGTCTTCTAGCTTCCAAGATAGGCTTTTGGAGTGATTAAGTATCAGTGGTCTGTATGTTCTTGCTCTACTTAACTGTTTTGTGACTACATGTTGATATTTCACTGTATATTGTAATCTGAAAGCTCTGTTTATTCACATATTAGGGCTGTGATGGCCTGCACTTTAGAGGTTCACAGATAGGTAGTAGGCTATCTACCCAAGGGCAATTAGAAGCATAGCTACAATGTGTTGGCTTTCTCTGCACCATTGATGAAGTAACAGAGCCTCGGGCAAGCATAGCCATGGACCGCAGAATCCTTTATAAATGCATTCTATGAACACCTTCAGGAATGCATGGATCATGCAATCCCAAATAAAACCAAGACCCAATCCTCCAAAGGCAGACGTCCTGTCTGGTGGACCACAGCCATAAACAAACTATACAATAGAAGGAGGAAGCTACTACATGATAGAGCAAAATCCCAAAAAGGGAAGGCATCTCTGATCAGTATTAGCAAAAAACTACGGGCACTCATAAAATCGTCTAAGGCCAGCTTCGAGAGAAAAATTGCACAGGACACTGAGGATAATCACAAGGCTTTCTTTAGCTATGTTAAGAACCTGGGTAGGAATTCCCATATATGCTCAGAATTAGTCCAAAATGACAAAAAAATACACCAAACCCACAGACATTGCCAACATCCTAGCTGACAGGTTCAGCGCAAACTCCCCCCCCTACCTACCAAAAGGGCAAATATCTATCACAGCAGAGTGCTGCCCCCCTGACATCTCAGATGCTCAGGTAAAAGCCACCCTCGCCAAAGCAAAAAACACAGCATCAATGGGACCAGACGGTGTCCCAGGCTGCGTCCTACATGAACTCCAAGAAGAGCTAAACCCAAACATAAAACTACTGTTCAATCTCAGCCTTACTACAGGATATGTACCCAAAGAGTGGCGTACAGCAACAGTGGTCCCTCTCCACAAAGGTGGTGCCTCAATGGATCCTGGAAACTATCGCTCCATAAGCCTGACTAGCTTGGTCTGCAAAGCTATGGAAAGGATCATCATGGACCTCATAAATAAAGATATTGGGGGCCTACAGACACTGGATCCTACCCAGTTCGGCTTTGTTAAGGGCAGATCCTGCCTCTTAAACCTGGTCAATTTCTTTGAAACAGTCACCAAGGCCACTGACGAAGGGAAGGTGGTCCACACAGCCTACCTGAACCTCGCAAAAGCCTTCGATACAATACCCCACTCAGGTATTATAGATAAGCTCACCAGCTTAAATATAAACCCCTATGTCACTAGATAGGTTTCAAACTGGCTCAAAGACAGAACCCACATGGTTAGAATTGCTGGAGCCATGTCAGACTCCAAACCAGTTACAAGCGGCATCCCACAAGTCTCAGTCCTGGGACCTCTCTTGTTCGGTATATATTTATCAGAGGCACAGGCCAACATGGAAGGACTGTGGCTGACCAAGTTCGCAAATGACTGCAAACTGGGTGCCATAATCGACTCTCCAGCCGACACAAGCATCCTCCAAAAGGGCCTCATAGAAACAGACAACTGGTGCCAGAGCCATGGCCTCAAGCTAAATGCCACAAAGTGTATAGTCATCCCCTTTGGCAAAAACAAAGTGCCCACAAATTACCACATAGGTGGTAATCCATTAAGTACAGAAGAAGTAATTAGGGACCTGGGGACCCAAGTTGATAGCAATCTCTCATTTGACAACCACGTGGCCACAGTGGTTAGAAAAACATTTTATATAGCCAACCTAATCATGAAGGGATTTACATCTAGATCAGGGGAGGTCATTGTGCTTCTTTACTCATCCCTCTTCAGGCCCATAATTGAGTACAATGCCCCTTTCGGGATGTACCTTACCAGGCACCTGCAGCAACTGGAAAGACTCCAAAAGTACCTCACCAAGAGGATCAAAGGGTTCAAACAGATGCCATATGCTGCCCGGTTAAAGAAACTCCAGCTCTACTCAGTGGCATTCCGCCTGCTCAGATGTGATCTGTGCCTGACGTATAAAGCCATGTCCAACCTGGAATTAATGGACATGCTGCATCTCAGAAAATCCAATTCCCATCAAGCTATGTGCTTGAGAGACTTGAACCTCAGCACTGAAATAAATAGGACATACTGGAGGGACAGATTCATAACCCAGAGGCTCCCTTCACTCTGGAATAAAATCACAGTCCAGGTTAGGCAGAGTCCCTCATTGACTCTCTTCAAGAGGAATCTTGATGAGTGGATGGGAGATCGTAGGTTTACCCTGGGTATCACTTCTGTGTCACTGTTAGACAGAGGCACAGTATACTAACCTTGAAAAAGGGCATAGCAAAATTAATTTAAAATGGGTGGCGAAAGCCAAACACACTCTGGCTAGGCTTATAAATGCCCTAGGGAAGATAGCCTAGTATGAACCTATGAACCTATGAACCTAAGTGATTCCAGGCAGAGTTGCCAGAAGCTGTTGAAGATTGGGGTGATAGAGGGTGATAGGGGCACTTAGTGATCTAAAGAGGGCATGTTAACATGAAAAATCAACACCATGCAATTTCCCCAACAAGTCTGGCAGCTATAAAACTGGATGGGCTGCCCCACCCCCTGGCTGTATGGTTCTGGGACACATGATCCCAGGGGTGTATATTCTGTTACCCATTCATACATCAAGGTTTAGGCTATGCCTAATGTAGTTAGGAATGTAATTTATAGTCTCTCATTTCATTTGTTATATGTTTTTATTTCAAGAGTAAGTGAAGCTCAGTGGGTTTTGGCACCTCCACCTTTTGCTTAGCCTAGCTTACACATAGAAATAATCTAAATAGGAAACAGGCAGAAGCAACATTAATGTCAATAGTGTAATTGTTACAGCATTTGCATAGTATCTGTGCATTCAAGGTTCAAATCCCAATAAAGTCAGGGATGTTTATCATGTTAAAAAGTATACCTTAACCACAGCTTGCATATATAGGTAGTATTTGTCAGTATAATAAACATTTGAAACACCCATATAAACCCACGTGTGCTGGAGATTAAAGTCAACAGAGAATGTAATGTTATGTAAGCACATAGTGAGATGTTACTTCACTGAAATGTATATATCCTGAGTAGTTAGCAGATGTGGCTATGTTTGCGCTCACAGGTTATACGTCTTAAAGTTTGTTTAACTGTTTAATTGCTGCTTTAGTGTCACACAAACATTTTTAAACATGCTTACAGCTGCTTATCCTGAGTAGTTAGCAGATGTGGCTATGTTTGCGCTCACAGGTTATATGTCTTAAAGTTTGTTTAACTGTTTAATTGCTGCTTTAGTGTCACA
>NC_056745.1:1294436020-1294556020 GCF_019279795.1 Protopterus annectens
CACCCACATATAGAAGATGTATAAAAGCGGTTCCTACACACCTGCATCTACTATGTACACCCCAACATCTCCCCCACACCCAAACTAATTACAACAAAACATACTGTCATACCATAACCAATTATTCACCCACTGTACGACATCTGCTGAAACTTTAACATACCTGGACACAGGCACACTAACATGGCCCTATGTGAAATAGTTGCTGTTATACAATGGAATAGCTGCTGATGTTACAGGGTTTGTTTGAACTATTCCCGTTTCAGAGGGTTGAAAAGTAATTGCGCCAGGAAGTGTTACTGAGTACTGATTATCAGCACAGTATGATACACATTAACACCAAACTAAAGATGTCTGGTAAGCACACTGTAAACCCCCTAACATTATATGCATAGCCATGTAGCCTTGAGCTGGTAAAACATCCTGGCCAGACTGAAACATATACAGTAGTATTAGGTACAGATAAACCCTGCACAAGTAGCAATGTTCAGAAATATAACAGCGGTACTCATATTTAGACCAAATCCTCTAGGCATTGCACACAATATATTAGTGTTTGTCTCCATACAGCTGTTGCAATAGATTTCAAACAACACTTCCAGGATGTCTTCCTCACAAGTAAGGCAAAGGAACAACGCCCAAGTGGAGTACTCAGTTATACTCCACTGTTGCCATGGTATTGGCTAAGGCAGTAGCTGCACAGCTGAATTGCATGTAATTAACTACTTAGGAACACCAATTGGTTATCAGGATAGCACATGTTACTGATCTCTGATTATAAATGGATGCCTTGTCACACATTCAAACCATCTGTATCTACCTGTAGAACAGTACAAAATATTGAAACAAAAACCAAAAACGAGTAATATACCTGTCAATAAAACCTCCAATTACTAAGAAGGTATGTATAACATTTAGTATGTCTGTGCATGTAATACCTGTTCTATAAGAATTAAAGTGTAGTCAATGCATATAGTGGAAATAGCTATCTTGTATCAATGTATTATTGAGCAGTAGTAATGCTTGTAGTATTCTATGTGTGTACTGCTGTAGGTCACAAGGCAAACTCCTCATACATCACAAGGGATGATACATATGGGCTTGGAACTCACCATTTCTCTTCCAGCCACTGTCAGTGTCAGGGTTGGTCCAACAAGTATGTGCTATAACAGGGGATAGTATATGTCGATATATTGTAACAGTAGACATATGTATGGGTGTATAAGTAAGATGAACATGTCAAAGGTGGGCTTACTATGCAAATATGGTTTGCATTGTGGGATATTGTACCGATAACTGTATAATGTACAGTATTTTAGGCAGATCTGTATTCCATTTTATATAGCATGTCTGTTATGTTATGCAAACATTAGTTATGTCTACAATACTCAATAACAGGATACGTATGACTTGTATTCATCTGACAGTTTAGCAGCGTGATAGCAAAGATAATTGGAAGAACTAGGTAACCATCCATGCACATAACACATGTAATATCCACCTCTCTAGTATCATTTGCAAGCAATAACAGCTGTGCATGTGTACATGTTATACAAATGTGTAGTGACCCTTGTTACAGGGTTGGGCCAAATGGCTATGTGCACACCTACATAGAGTGGATATTGAGAGTAGAGACACACTGGTTGAACTCTCAGGTCTGTGTAGCCTAACCTTTCATTGCCAACCTAACAGCCGCTAGCAAATACTGTAAGTAAGGTAGTGCACAGTATTGGTAATGAAACAGGTTGCATATCATCTTTAACGCCAGTGTAACATGTGCAGTAGGAGTGTAAGATGTAGTAGACTGCTGCTCATGTGTAATAGCTGCTTCATAGGAGATGGCTTACACTATCTGATTACATCCTGATCATGTTGATAGTGGCAGCAGAGTGTATTGATACATGACTCTGGGGAGTGGGTGTCTGTGCCCAACAGAGCTCATGGTTCTGGTGGATATGTGAGTATATACCCAGAAAAGGAAATAGACCTGTAGACATTTGCATCATCTGTAATCAACTATCAGGATGTGATGTGCTCCTCAGAGGAGGATTGCTGCTAAAAGTAGCATCACTGTCTAAAACATCTTCATAATCAATAAGTACACTAAATACAGTACTTGGTACTTGTAGTACTGAATGCTCATACAGGCATGACCACTAGTCAGCTACTGGTGTTTACTAATGTCAGCTTTGCGTATGTGGCCATCCTGGGGGAATGTAAACTCTATGCCATGTATACTGCCAAACCCACCTAACACCACACCCCACACATTGTGTGGGATGCAGCTACAGGGGTAAGCTGGGAGGCAGTCCAGTCTACAGCCATGACTGGACTGGACAGTCATGAGGTGTAGGTTAACACATGCATCTCATCATCACAACCAACACATACCCTTACCAGAACACAGTAAGGACTATCACACATACTACCAGAAATCAAACACATTCACAGAGGCTTCTAAGTATCTGGCCAAGCAGGTGACCTCCCAAGCTGGAATAGACAGACAACAAAATACACAAACTGTATGACATAGTTTGCATAATTGTGCCACACCTCAGAACACATGCCCAACAGTACTCATTTGTGAATGCAAACTCTAGCACTATGTACACCAAGCTATATGAGAACAAACATACTGTCAGCTGCCTGTCTGCCATGATTAGCCACATACCCATACACTCAGACCACCGTTTGAACAATACACATGGCCCGGGCATATTCCATGTTTTGCAGGACTTGTGATGCAGTAGCCTGGACTGCATGGAAACACATGTAGGAACTGTCAGGTCTTGTAGCCCATGCAGGTATGTCCCAGTGCCTGGGTAGCATTCTGCCATTTGCCAGAATGATACTGCAGTACAGGAACAAAAGGATTGTATTCCACAGTTGTCGAATGTATTGATGCAATGCAAAGGGTATCCAGTATCTCTCTGCCTGGGATAACATGGTTGTCAGACTATGATGCTTTGCTAGACAGGGCCTGCACCTGTCACCCCTGGGAATCTGGATACTGGCTAGGGCTCAAGCTTCCCCTATAGTGCCTTTATCATGAAAAGTTCAAGTGGAAGTCCACTGCTGTAACACGGACAGCAAAGCAATAAACTGCGGGTCTCACTACTCAATGATACATTTCAGAAACTCAATATGAACTCACTTATGTCAATCCTTAACATAAAGAACATATCTGTGCAGTGACTGAGATATGGCTCAATGCTCTGGAGAGCACCCCTGCATGACCATGTTATAACACATACCTCACCTCTTGCCCATTATCCTTTATTGAAATACACGGGCCACAGGTGTATCCATATTCCTGAAGGATATGTACACCCCCAAGCTAGTTGCACTTGCATAACTTCAGATGCATTATGCTGAGCAACTACCTTTGTGCCAAAGAGGAATCCAAATTGCACCTTGTGACAGATCACCCACCATGCCTCAGAATTCCCAACTGTCATATTGTGCTGTAATGGGGAATATTAGATTTGAGACAAAAACCATAATAATGACTACTCTCAGCTATTCCATTATGAATTGGGAAGACCCCTCATGTACCAACACCTGCGCTCAGTGCATGTTGGATTTCATCAACCCCAATGACCTGGATCACCATAGTATAGTCAGTCTCCAAAGCCAATGTTATGCTTCTTAAGAGTGAAGTGGTGACTGTTGTGGCACCCATGCAGATGGACAATGCATGTGCAAATGCTGAATCCTATACAAATTAACTTTAAGCACTCACATAAGTGCAGTGATTGTGCCATTGAAACAGAACTAAGATTCAATCAAACACAAACAAGAAGGCAAACTGGTGGTACCCTGCCTTAAAGTGTACCACAGAAGGTAGTAAATGTTGCAAGAGTGAACACACATGAGTGGTGGTGATCCCTGGTCAGCCTCAGTAAGATGCAGATGCACCATATAAAACCACACAAAGCTATTGTGAAACTAATCAGCCACATATTATGAGACCAACCACAGAGCATTCTATAGCTGTGTTATGAATCGTAATGGCAACAACAAGACCTGCAGTGCTTCACAGCACTATGGCATGAGAAGTACTGCACCTACAGAAATAGCACATGTTCATTCAGATAGGATCTTAGAGAGCCTATACCCACTCCCACCTCCCCTCAACAGGTACACATATTTATATATCCATGTACACTACAGAGCCCCTGTAATAACAACTATGCAGGTACATGCTGCACTCTCTAAAGCCATACATACAGCTTTCATTGGACCTGTCAACATCCCAGGGTGTATCCTACAGAAATGTCAGAACAATTTGCTCTCCACATACATATCATGTTCAATCATAGCTTCATGTCAGGCTGTGTACACACTGAATGGTGCACAGCAACAGTTATCACACCCCACAAAGGGGGGAGACACCACTGATAATGGGAAATAGTGCATTACTCCCCTGCTGAGTCTGGTCTGTAAGGCCATGAACAGTGATCAACTTATTTGATGTAGTCAGTACATATGTAGAAGACAGTAAAGTTGATTCACACATCATATCATGACCTTGCCAGGTCTTAGGACACCATCACCCATATTGTGTTCCAGCTACACTCAGTATACTAGGTGTATATTCTTATGTCACAGGAGTGGTTGGCAACTGGACTTCTGGCAGAACCAACACTACAGAATGTGTCTGACTAATACACGCACATCAAATCAGTGCCAGCTACAGTAATACAGGGTTAATTCCTGGTACTCCCCCTCTTTGTTATCTATACCACACAGGCTAACATGGAAGGCATCTGCCTATTGATGTTTGCAAATGACTATGAACTAGGAGCAATAGTTGACTCAATGTGTGCTGCGGTCAACATGCAGAAGGGCTTTTGTGGGTCGATGTGTGGTGTGTGACGTATGGCCACACTCTGACAGCTAAGTATTGCATTGTCATCCCCTATGTTAAAAACCCTGTACCCATGAACTATCATCTAGGCAGCGGTGAACATAATGGAAACTGTGTGTGTATGGGATGCAGCTGGACAGTAATCATTCCTTTGATAGTTACTTCACCACACCAGACAGGTAGTCATACGTGGCACCCCTAATTATGACAGGGTGCCATCCATGAATACAGAGATCATTGTTCAGCCATACTCAACACTCAAGTGACCCATAATAGATCACATAGTTTCATAGGTAGGTACTAGGCTATCAACCCAAGGGCCTATGTAAGCCTAGCCAACAGGTTTCCCTGGCTTACATCACCCAAGAAAGTTATTTTCCTGTGCCACTGTTGAGCACAGACACAGAAGTCCCCGGGGTGTATTTCATATTTCTTATCCACTCATCAAGATTTTTCTTGAAGAGTGCTAATGAAGAACTTTGCTTGACATAGATGGGTAGCCTGTTCCAGAGTATGGAAAGTCTCTGGGACAGGAATCTATCCCTCCAGCATGTCCGGTTTATTGTGGTGACAAGGTTTAGGTCCCTAGAGCATGTAGCTCAGATGGATTGGGATTTCTTTAGGTGTAGCATGCCCAACAGCTCTGGGTTTGACATAGCTTTATATGTTAGGCAGATATTACCTCAGAGTAGGCGATATGCTACGGAGTAAAGCTGGAGTTTTTTGATGCGGTCAGTGTAGGGCATTTGTTTGAGGCCAGTAATCCTCTTTGAGAGGTACTTCTGTGGCCTTTCCGGCTGCTGCAGATGTCTTGTGAGGTACATTCCAAAAAGGGCATTGTACTCTATAATGGGTCTAATGAGTGTCAAGTAGAGGGGAACAATGACCTCTTTTTTCCTGGATGAAAACCCTTTTATGATGAGGTGTGCCACGTAGAATGACTTCCTGACTACTGTGGCAATGTGACTATCAAAGGAGAGACTACTATCTCCTTTAAGCATTATTGGCCATGTGCAGATGGCTTACACTGGCCTTCCCAATCCCTAGCTCCACTATGTAGCATGATGCCCACCATGAATAAAGCCATGCCCAACCCAGAGATGCTGGACATGCTACACTTACACATCCTGATTTCAAATAAACACATACTTCATGAACATCCACCTTTCTAGTACAAGGATCACAACATGCCTGACAGAACTCTGTCCACTGCACTTTACATACTTCTGCCATACTATGCATCCATGTCCAGCGAAGCTGCACATTGCCCCTCTTTGTGACATGGTGTGAGGACCGCATGGCAAATATATCAGTAACCCTGTGGATCAGTTCTGTGGCACTGCTTGAACTGGTCACTAAAACCTACCTGTCTGTTGGCTACAGCTAGGTAACCTTTCAGCCTAGGCTCATAAATGGCCCAGGGCATATAGCCTACTAGTTCATTATGACCATACATGCTATAGTTGATATCCAACCCTGCAAATACCATCAGTCTAGCAATTGTCTCATGTGTTTCACATGTGCAACAGGGGTAATACATGGCAGGATGCTAAACAGCTGTACAGTGCCATGTAGATGTATATGGCAAAACACATACATGTAAAACTTTCTGTGAGCAAGTATGCAGGGTCACAGGTCACGTCCCTTAAGGCTGTGTATGACTATATATGTGATATATACACAGCATTAAGGTCTATTGCATTAATGTGAACACATCCAGGCATGTGCTGATAGGTAAAGACACCATCACAGGCAAACAGACATGCCCACATCAAGACATCCACATGGAGTATGAGCAATGTTATCACTTGACACACACACACACACACACACACACACACACACACACACACACACACACACATATATATTGATAACATCAAATCACCAATAAATGTAAAATGTGTGTGAGTTAAACATGTCAGTGGTGTTAGTGTCATGTAGATTTGCAAAGACATATTTGTAATCTTAATAAATGTGATACACATGAATGTTCAGCTGTACTTCTGTACTTCCCTGTGAGTTACTGTGACCTGTCTCCATCATTACGTCTTCCAGGTATGCCATGTGCCAGGCTGCCACCATACACCCGCTTGAAGGATGAGGTCCTCAACCCATACCTCCTCAACAACCATGTAACACTCTTCAGCCATGTGTCACAGGATGCACAACAGTGGGATGCCCAGTGGGAGGAACTCCGCAGGAGGATAAATGATGTTGGAGGCCACAATTGCACCTATAAGCAGGTATGCCGACACTGCACGGACCTCATAAGATGGGTGAAACAGCGTGCTAATGCAATCACCAGGGAACAAGGTGCAACAGGTGGGGGGCCACTCAGCCAGCCCCCACACACACATACCGAGGAGATACTGGCCAACCTGGGGACACCTGCAGACCTCCATCCACAAGCTTTAGCTGGTATTGTGGAGGTGGGTGTCTCTCAACCACCGAGCCTGGAGTTGCCTGTTAAGTCACTACTGCACATATAACACACCTATATTTCATATAGTTACATGTGTTACTGTACAATATGTAATGTAACATCATATGCAAGGCATGTATGCACACATGCCACATACTATAGTCTGCTGCTCTATGTATGCCCAGATGTGCATACTCCATAGTATAGTCTATTGTATTGGCTTATGTGCTAACATGGACATTGCACCCTGTAGCTATCACACAGGTGTGGATAATGATCTTACTGCTGTGACACTCCTATTTAGGTACCTCTGGCATTTCGCAGCGACACCAGACTTTTGCAGGTGAGATTGTTAATTACCAGGCTTGATAATGCACAGATCATATTAATTACATGCTTTCTGCCATGTGGCCATTTAACACACGTACACAAAATGTATGGTGGTCCTGTTAATATACACTGGTCAGACCTGCAATGCATCACAGTGCTTACCCATGTGGAATGATTGAAGACTATATGAAACACCTACACTAAACCTTACATACTGTCATTGCCAGATGTGTGGACAGCTGTGAATACAATGGTGGAGGTGTGGTTCACTGTAGGGGCAGGTACTACAGATCAGCATTACACATGTGGGGAATACAGATAGTACTATACAGAGAGCATATGTGTGCACACACTCTAAATGTGTTAGAGCTGGAGTATGACCAGCCCACAGAATTCACCCTTGTGAATTATACCCTTGCTATGAATGTTACACAATGTCATGTGCTATCTGACATGTCCATGACATGTAGTGGGCTGACTGCAACACTGCTCAACTATCCTGCAAAACATATCTCACATCCCAAACATACCACCCTTTGTATGCATAACCCTGTCCTCATTGGAGCATGTGACATCTATGGGTGTATGTCATATGGGATAACACTGACATGTGACATAGATGCCCATCACAACCATTGGACAAAACATGTGTACACATGGCCATGAAGGATGGCCAGAGACATGAAGCAGCACACAGTAGAAGTGATGTACATGTGTGCACACCCTGTTGTACACTGGCTTGGCACAATACAACTATGGCCTTTGTGCAATGGTGATCTTGCAGATGTGAAACACTAAACATCATACAGGCCTGTGCACAGCTTGTGTAGGCATGACATCAAAACTACCACATAACATGTCTTGAACATCTTGAGTGTGTCACAACATGAAAGCATTCACCTATACAGTATCCAAATCCATACATGTGTTGCACAACATACACATACAACCACAGCAGGCCACAAATACAGTACATTCACCTTGCTGGTGTCAGACATCACTGGCATGCTTGCTCCTCGTGTGTGTGAGGTACACAGATGGCATGTGGGACATGGAGTACTGCTAAGTTAGCCATGTCTGGGCATAGATGCCAGGCATCAGTAATATGGTTGCATATGTGCAGGGGTGTCATCTGTATACCCTGTGTCACACATTCCTCATTAGGGTTTTGTGTGTATACACCTCAGTGACATGGGACACATTCCACATTAGATATGCATTGTATCTGAACACAGTCATGGCTATGAACTGTGTCTGTAACTCACACTGTATAGTGATAGTGAAGCCACATGATGCCCTGCAATGGCTATGCACATCATATTTGTAGGGTGGATTGACAACATTGCATTAGCTGAAGGTCCATGTTAGTATAACATGTCCCTGCATTGGGACACCATTACCTTACTGTATATTTGAAAGGACACCATTGTATTAAACATGTCTGCATGTCATACTACATGTGATTGGCAAGGTCATATGCCACACATCAGGCTGGTGTACTGTTAACCTGTGCTGGTCTGTTGCACCATTGCAAAGTAGGGACAGCCATGTCAAACATGTGTGTACAGTAACATGCACATTGTCTGTAGACTCAGCTCAGGGGTAGGCAGAATGATGTTGAACAGACATGCACTGCTTTGGGGGAGATATGCAAGCTAGGGCCCAGGCAAACATAGTATTCACTCCACATACCCTTCTGCACATGTCCTCCTCACACATAGGGGCAGTGGCCAACACAAAGCATTAGTGGCAGATGTACAAAGGTCAGCGAAGGTCTGTTAATATGTGGGGTAGGTTGCACAAAACATGGCAGTGCAGTGCATACTGCATGCATTGTGTTACAGGTATGGGGCATAAGCTACTAACACAAATGGTGCAACACAAGGATGTATGTTAACTACTACTATAAATATGTGAGGCGCATGCCTTCTGCTATAACACATGCATGCTGTTGTGTGCAACTCAGGGATGTATGATAACTACCACTCTAATTGTCTAAGCTGAATGCCATCTGCCATATCACATGCATGTTGCATGCCGTTAGGTGCCATAGCATGTGTGTGTCTGTGTGTGTGTGTGTGTGTGTGTGTGTGTGTGTGTGTGTGTGTGTGTGTGTGTGTGTGTGTGTGTGTGTCTCTGTGTGTGTCTGTCTGTGTGTCTGTCTGTGTGTGTGTGTGTGTGTGTGTGTGTGTGTGTGTGTGTGTGTGTGTGTGTGTGTGTGTGTGTGTCTGTCTGTGTCTGTGTGCTGTGCTGTGCTGTATAACTTGTAATGTACAGTTCTTGTCTGCCTCCACAGGTGCTGATTAGGTGCGTTCCCCTCCTGTGGTCCATCTGATGTTACTGTCCCCACAGACTCTAGCAGTGGTGATGAAAGTATGATTGAGGCACAGGCAGGGTTATCAGGGGCTGAATATGTGCCATTGGTTGCCATTCCACCTGTATCCCCCTCATCCCTGCACACAGTTCTCCTGCCTACACATACCCCATCACCAGTGGCCATAGAGGAAGGACAATTGGAGAATGGTAGCATGGAACAGGAAAGTGTGGAGACTATGGAAGGTGTGCCTGCACACCATGATCCCAGCCAACTGACTGGTGATGTCCCACACAGGCATGTGCCCAGTGCTGCTTGTAGGAGGACCACTGGCCAACCTGCCCCTGCAAGACAAAGCACATCAACTGGTGTCACCAGATGTATGTTTCAGGCTGTAATGGAGGCACAGGCATGTACTGAATGGCACAATAGAGAAGGTCTGAGGCTTCAGAGGGCTGCAGTCCATTCTTTATCTGACAACATCCAGGCAATTGGAAATGCTCACCATCATCTTGCAGATGTCTTGGATAGACGATTGGGTGACATGGTGGGAGTCCTTGACTGTGGCATGTCAATCCTCGAGCGTGGAATGTCTCTGCTGGAACATCTGGTGGGAGCGAGGCATCGGGCACGTGGACGTAGGCCAGCTACATCACCTGTTGAAGGTCTATGTGAACATGCTACTTCATATGCCCGCTTCCATAGTGGTGTAGCAGCAGCAGTGCAGCTGTTGCTGCACTGTCCACACCAGGACACAGCAGGTCACGTGCACGTGGTTCTGGATGGACCCAAGAAGGACACGGTTCCAGTGGACATGTGTCATCAGACAGTAGCCATTCTGGACCTCTGCCTGGTAGTGCCCGTGCAACCCCTGGCAGGCACAGGTCATGTGGCCGTGGCCAGACACCATGAACTGTGGATCCTGCCCTGCAGCTGTCAATAATACTCCAGTGTAGGCCAGCCACATGCCAGACCTGTGTGCGCACACACACACACACACACACACACACACACACACACACACACACACACACACACACACACACACACACACACACACACACACACACACACACCAGAAATAAATGTAGGGCACATCAACACACACATGCATAACATCCGCACACGCACAATGATATCAAAGGCCCTAACTTACACACATGATGTCATCCAATGGTGCAGCCTAGGCCTCTGGCAAATATTTTCACCCTGTGCATATGATAATGCCTGTGCCGCAACCCTGTCATCCACATCATCGGTGCAGGGATATGCTCATATGGTCTGATGCACAGGGTGAACATACTAGGAAGACAAATGTAGATTAATATTGTTGAGTAGTGTTTGACAGGCAATGGATATACGATGTAGTGCAGTTTTAGAATGCATTTGGTACGTTTGACAGTATGTATCATGTGTAACAGTAACTGCATGTTGATCTTGATGTTCTGCCTTCCTCTGTCAGGTGTAATTGCATGTGCTGGGGGATGCCAGTGTTTGCGGTTAGTGTCCCATATGTAAATGTTTACTACTCACAGGCTGTATGACAATACCTGCATGCACTTTGTAGCTTCCACATTACAGTTTTAATCTCCCAAGTTTCAAATATGTTTACTGATCTAATGAGCCAAGAGCATGATAGCTGTGTAGTAAGCTGCTGTGTTCAGAGCCATCACATCCATAGTGCGTGACATCACAGGTATAGTTACCTGGAGTGGGGAGGAGGTAAAAGAGTGGTATAGCAGATGACAAGGGTAAAGGCCAGTGGAAAAAGTGGCTTCTCATTTGGAAGCAGTAATACCTGCTCACATGACAGGATGCAAACACAGACACACACAGGGATTCACAGACACAGTAACACACCCACAGATTCACAGACAGTAACATACACTCACACAGTTGCCAGTGTTGGGATGAGAACCCCCTGCCTATGTGCATATCATCATTATAGCACTACACAATTACAAGACGCTCCACAGAGATTACACATGCACAGGTAGTTGGAATGGCCTAAGATCGAGGACATCAACAGGGATACTAGATTGCAGTGAGGGAATGTGGGGTGGGGGGGTTGGTTCATCAGTCAGCTATGTAACAACACGTCTCACCCCAGGGTGTACATGTTTACAGGCTGTTAGAATGCCCTTCTAAGATGGATGACATCAACAGGGATACTAGATTGCATTGAATGGATGGGGGGAGAGGGCCTTAACATTTCACTATGGTAAAATACAGCCTCACACCAGGGACAGGACAGAAACACACACACACACACACACACACACACACACACACACACACACACACACACACACACGCACACACACTGTGGCATTAACAAAGATATACACTTATAGGTTCATAGGTTCATAGGTTTATACTAGGCTATCTGCCCTAAGGCATTTATAAGCCTAGCCCAAATTATTGTGGCTTACGCCACCCCTTATATGTATGTCATATAGATACAGACACTTGACATGTGTGAGATTCAACCACCTGCCTATGCCTTTCCTTTTACACTTCACTCTGTACTGATGCCTACCACAGTGTTCAGGAGAGTGAAAACATTTGGTATGTATTCCCCACCATACGTGACATATATGGGAACACACACACCCACACATGCCAGTACTGTGAATCAAACACCTGCCTATCTCATGATAGGTATTACAGAGTTACAGCACTAGTGCACATGCTACAAAGCATACTGACTCTTTCCTTTGCCACCTGTGCTGATATATGCACAATATATGCACAGGGGAGGTGTTACTGTTACAGGTGCCAAGAGGATTGCCTTCAGTGTCACTCATACTGCATTCTAAGTTGTGTGTCTTCCACTTCAGTTAACAAAACCATAGACCAGCAGTTACACGGGTTATTGTAGGAATGGTTGTAACACACCTGTGAGCTGTCCTCAGTAATCATTCATCTGCAAAGTAGACCCACCACTTAGTAGTCATATCTAAACATCTGTCCATACCTAAAGTACAGCTTACTGTACATTGAGCATATCACCATATACAGTTGGCAATGTTGAGGCTGCATTGCAACAGCATGATGTACTAAGACAACAATCACCTTCAAACATCAGACACTGCACACGCATGGAATCTAAACACACATCAATACATGTGCACATATGCAGTCTCCATCAGTAAGTGGACTAGCAGGTCAAGAGGATACATTCCACACCTTCCCCACACCATGTGTGAAACCTAGCCGAGCATTACACTATAATGGCTGTTGTATTCATGTACTGGTAGGTACCCTCTGCCACCGTGTGTAATTTGAGTCAGTGCATCTGAACAAGCACTGTGTAGTTGTAGTCATAGTGCATCCCAAACGGCCCTGTGCTACTAAGTGTATGAGCATGCCCACTGTCACCTTGTGTAACTGGAGTCAATGTATCCAAACATGTCCTGTGATTCTATGTGTATGAGCATGACCAATGTAAACCTGTATAGTGATAGTAGTTGTCCATTCCACAGATGGATATACTCCAGTTCAGGACTTGTTGTGCTACAACTATACCTCTCAGACGTACCTATTACCTGCAGATGATGTGTCATGTTTGTGCATACAGGTTGTAATGGACTCTTACTTTAAACACACAGGTTTACAGCTATTTACATCTTAACTGTCAGTATCCCTGTTGTTGTCCTCACTCTTAGAAGGGCATTCTGACTGCCTTGAAATGTGTAATCTCTGTGGCACGTCTCATAACTGCGTAGTATTGTCATAGTGATCTGTAGGTAAGCAAGAGTTCTGATTCCACCAGTAGCAACTCCATGTGTGTGTCAACAAATGGCTGAGTGTGGTTGTGTGCGTGTATGTGTGTCTGCATCCTGTCATGACAGTGGGTTTTGCTGCTTTCCAAAGAGAAACCACCTTTTGCACTGGCCTTTATTCTTGTCATCTGCTAAACCACCCTTTCCCCCACCCCACTGCAAGTAATCAGTCCTGTGATGTCACCCAGCTCAGAAGCAGAATCAGAGTAAGTGTAATTGTATGGTGTCTGTGGCACATACCCCAACTGCATACCACTCTGCTAGTTACCTCTACATAGGCAAGATGTGTATGCACAATACTGGCAAGTGTGTGTGTGTGTGTGTGTGTGTGTGTGTGTGTGTGTGTGTGTGTGTGTGTGTGTGTGTGTGTGTGCCTGACTACCCTGTAGCCAGGCATACACGTGTTATGTCTTTTAACATGCTGCACACCATGGTAGTCATCTGTGGTGAGTGGAGTCTACAGATTATTACATAGTTAGGAATAGAAAATAATAGAGAGTCAAAAATGACTACAGTTGGGTATGTTGATTTCCTGTGCCACTGTCGAGCAGTGACACAGAAGTGGTCGCTGGGGTGTATGTCCATACCCATCATTCCCCCACCCAAACTCCACAATCCCCGGTGTATATTTCCTTAACCATCATTCCCCACCCCAAACTCCACAGACAACAACCATCCCTTCTCTGGTGAACAGATTATGATTTAAATGTTATAAAACAAGAGATGCCTCTGTTTTGTGTACACATCAGTTCCTTTGGATCCTTTCTGTGTCACAAAGGGTATTCAGACATGTGTGTGTGTGTGTATATATATATATATATATATATACATATATATATATATATATATATATATATATACATATATATATATATATATATATATATATATATATATATATATATATACATATATATGTATGGCTATAGCTGTGTCTGTGTATATGCGTATATAAATATGTGTGTACACATCCCGTAGGTGCATATATGTACTTAGTTATGACAGATGTAGACTTGTCTATGTTGTTTCACAGAGTACAGCACATTCAAGGGTACTA
Organism: Protopterus annectens; assembly: GCF_019279795.1. Taxonomy (NCBI): domain Eukaryota; kingdom Metazoa; phylum Chordata; order Ceratodontiformes; family Protopteridae; genus Protopterus; species Protopterus annectens. Next base: position 1,294,450,802 of record NC_056745.1, read on the forward strand.
TACATATGTACACAAAGTTACTGTCCCATTTGTTTTCAGTACTGTGGAATACCTGTAGTAAGATGTGTATTATAAAAACCATGAAGCATGTATACAACCCAGATGGCTTAGTGGTAAGTCCCATGATCTCAGTATGCATGGTTCAGGGTTCAGGACCTACAATACTTGTTGATAATGTTATTTAGGACTGAATAAGACACTTTTATGCAGGTGTAAATGTGTTTTCATTACAGTAAGCAGTGGGTACACACAGGTAAAAGACATGTACAACTCGCAGTACACTAGAAAACCCCTTCTTTGGCAATTCTGCTAATGTCACCCACCTAGAAATGCACCTCTGTGAAAGCTGTAACCCAGTAATCTCTGTAGCGTGTCCTATAACTGCGTAACTCTGTAGTGTTATAAATTAGTTTGGTAGGTGTTCTCATCCTAGACATGCTAACTGTGTGTGTGTGTCTATCTGCCTGAAAAGGAAACAATGCTTTTTAGAGTAGGCACACTCCTTACAATTCACATACTTACCTTTGGCAATCCTGCTGATGTCACCCACCTAGGAATACACCTCTGTGACTGCTATAACTCAGTAATCTCTGTAGCACATCCTGTAATTGCATAATGATGTAGTGTGACAAGCTAGCTTGGTAGGTTTTCTAGTCCGACATACTAACTGTGTCTGTGTGTGTGTGGGTGTGTGTCAGCCTGCCTGAGAAAGGCACAATGCTTTTTAGAGTATGCACACTCCTTATGATTCACATACTCACCTTTGGCAATCCTGCTGATGTCTCCCACCTAGGAATACACCTCTGTGACTGCTGTAACCTAATAATATCTGTAGAGTCTTGTAACTGCGTAATGCTGTAGTGTGTTAAACTAGTTTGGTAGGTGTTCTAATCCCAGATATGCTAACTGTGTGTGTGTGTGTCTATATCTGCCTGAGAAGAGAACAATGCTTTTTAGAGTATGCACACTCCTTACGATTCACATACTCACCTTTGGCAATCCTGCTGATGTCACCCACCTAGAAATACACCTCTGGGACTGCTGTAACCCAGTAATCTCTGTAGCGTGTCCTGCAACTGCGCACCACTGGAGTGTGATTTAGAACTGTGGTAGGGATTCATCCACAATCATGGCAGTTATGTATGTTTTCTGTGTGTTTCACTGTCTGTGTAGGGAGCAATGCATTATACCCTGCTCACTTGTAGGACATTTACAATGCCCTACTTTGGTACTCCTGCTGATGTCATACCCTGTAAAATACACCTCCTGGAAACAATTTCCCTTGTAATCCTCGTGGTGTGTCCTATAACATCGCCATGCAGTAGTGCGATATAGATCTTGGTCATGGGTTCGATACCCACACATTTCAGTTGTGTATGTCTCACTGTCTGTTTTGTGAGCAATGCATTTTGGGCTACTCACTTGCAGGAAATCTGAAATGCCCTACTTTGGTAAACCTGCTGATGTCATTCCTTGTGAAATACACCGTTGGGGATGGAGTAGGCCAGTAATCTCCATAGCGTGTGCTATAACTGTGTAATAGTGTAGTGTGATGAATTTGTTAGGTAGGAGTTCTATTCCAGAAAATGGCAGGTGTGTGTGTGTTTGACAGTCAGAGCCTGTGTAGAGGTGGCTGTGAATGTTCAACCACTGGACCAGTGGAGGAGAGGGTTTTGTAGTTTTCCTATATGGTGGCCATATTATATGTCACAATGTCCACCTCACGAGGTTTACAGATTTGAATCAGCCAAGAGACTGGGTTAGCAAGATATACCCCTACATCTGGCAAAAGGCCTGGTAAACACAGTAAGCAACCTTACTATTACCCAGACTACGGTCTGAACCTATGTGTCATACACAAACACACTTGCCTAGAATATCCCGCTATGTTGCTAGTACCCTGAACATTGTTGACAGATAGTAGGCATGGTGTAATTGCAGTGGGCCGCAGAGGGCATGGCACCCTGTCCAGCAGTACAATAGGCACATAACTGTGGACAATGCGCCTTCACTATGTTCCCCACTAGACACCTGCAACATATGTGGTGCCATCAAATGTGACCCACAAAGGACATACAATGCCTTACACACATGCCCTGTATGAACAGATGCCACTGACACCAGGGAATACCTGTATCATGCTATCATTGCAGGGGTCAACCTGCTATCTATTAGTTATAGTGTAGCTATGCTTCATTCAGACTACTGCCAGTTTAACAGGTTGTGTGTAGTAATGGCTAGTCTGCATGTTTTAATAACAGACAACACACTGCTCTGTTTGTGAGGAAATGAGGAAACCCCCATCTGTAGGGTCATCTGTTGACTGGTCAGTGTGTGGAACCATTTGTTTCTTGTGTTACTCACAGAACACAGATCTGTGAACTGCAGAAGCATAGTGTGAGGATTGCAGTCAGTACACGGTGACAGCGATGAGAGTTACTGACATTGTATCCCTGATTGGACGTACGTCACATGAAACAGTGGTATGACAGTCACTGTCTGAGGTTATCACAGTGACATGCCAATAATGGGCCACTGCTCATAGCTGCAGTCACAAGTCATCTACACTTTAGACAGATGTCATGCAGTATATATGCATGCATTATTTTCCCTCTGCAAATGCATGACATCTGTTGTCTTGGGTTAATGGTAATATCTATGCATGTTGTTATAAGTAATCCTGAATGCTGTTGGGTATTACTAAGCCTTATCTGTGTTAAAACTGCAACACCATAGGCTGTATGGGATTGCAGGTCCCAGCGGAATAACCTGTCCCACTTCAGCTGGCCATGGCACTGGGCACCAGCACGTCTGGGACCAAGCCTTGGAATACTACCTCTGTTGGCTCTTCACCACCTTCAGGTGAAACCACCACTGAGGATGGGGCTTGCCCCCCTGGGATCAGGTCCAGACAGGAACTTCTCAGCCATCGTACAGTCTGGGATGTGGTGCATTGGGAGCTCAATAAGGGGTTTTGAGGCCAGATATGCCAGCTCAAGGGCAGAGTAGCACAATTAGAGGATGAGCCTACCCCTCCTAGACAGCCCCCAGCACAGCCACCTTTGGAGTTGTGAAGGTGCAGTGGCAGCTGCCCATGGGTGGGTCCTCCATCCCACTGTTTCCATTTGGGGGATCATGGCCTTGTGACTGCCAGACACCCCTCCCCATTCAAGGTGTTCCCCCCACATGTGTCATATACCGCCCCTGTATGCTGTCTTGTCTGTCATCCTACCCAACCTATCCTCCACAAGCATACCTACTCTCCTTCCCCAACATCCCACTCTCACCTTACAAAAATGAAAACAAAAGACCAATCTTTTGCCAGAATGACTGTCGCCCCAGACATAGCTGTCCATTTCACACACATGCCCACTGGACACATGTAACCTTTTTAATTTTCATCACAACATACTACTGTTGTCCTCACCCCTCTCTCAGGCACACGATCCTGGTATGCACATGACTCCTAAAGGTTCCAGGTACACATGATGCAGATGACCCCAGTGTACACACAACACTACCGGTCCCTCTATGGTTATCCCATTTAACTTTTTAATGATGAAGATGCTGCACACAGCACCTTGCAAGAGTACTGTTGTCACATTATGATTGGACAGGAACTGCTTTGTTAATGTAAATAAAATGCTCAAAGTAATGTATTTGGGCAAAGTACAAATGTTTGCATGTATTAATGACACATGTCTGTTTGAGGGAGTCTTGATATTATATAGGACAACACCACTACATAATACAGGAGTTGCTGGTGTGTTCCTTTTCATTTTTTTAATACTTTGTTGTCACGTGGTTTGTTCTTGATATATCTATATATATCTATATCTATGTATGTAGATATATCTGGACATAAACACACACACATACATCTACATAATGAAATACATTTCCTATACTGTTGAATGACTGTGCTGGATGATATGTTTATGATAACATTAGATGTCTGTATATCTGCCATGGTAAATCACATTAGCTGTGGTATGCAGGGTCCTGGTTTCGTGCCTTGCAGAGGCCGTTTATTTTGTTGCTGAGCAGAACAAGGGCCATTGGATATGGAGTGATTAAGGCAATTTTAAGCAGTTGTGAGTGGGTTTGCATGGGTTTGCATGATGGTAAGCAGTGGTTACTTTTGGCTACCGTTCCTTACACTCAGTTACCTTCCTGATTGCTTAATCTGTGTAAGCAGTGCTTACCCTGCACAAACAGGCTGAAACTCATTCACTGCTGCTTAAAAGTGCTTACTCCCGCTTACCCCATGCTAATTTCTTTAAAAGAAAAAAAAGGGTGACAGGAAAGTGGTGAAAAAAAGGCACAAAGAGGGAAAGCCAGTAGGCAAGGTAGCTAGGGATGTGCAGGAAAGGTGTAGAGAAGGTCCATAGCTGTCCATTTCTTCTAAAGCAATGGCTGTGCATATGCAATAAATTTGGCAGTACATTTGGACACTCACAACCCTGAGAGGGGGTGAGGACAACAATAGTATGTTGTGATACCAATTAGAAACATTTACATGTGTCCAGTGGACACGTGTGCAAAATGGACAGCTATGAGTGGGGCGTGCTTTTTTTGCGGGAACAGATTGCCCTTTTTTACTTTATTTTTAGGTGAGAGTGAGATGTTGGGGAAGGAGGGTAGGTATCATCAGGGAGGATAGGTTTGGTAGGATTACAGACAAGACAAACAAGATGCACACAGGGGCGGTAGGTGACACATGTGTGGGGAACATGTTGGACAGGGAGGGGTGTTTGGAAGTCGCAAGCCCATGAGCACACAAATGGATAAAGTGGGACTGAGGTCCCCATCCATTGGCAGTCACCACTACACCTTCACAGCCCAGAAGGTGGCTGTGCTGGGGGCTGTGTAGGAGGGGCAGGCTCACCCTCTAGTTGCACCACTCTGCCCTCAAACTGGCGTAGGCGGTCTCGAATCTCCCTGTGAAGCTCCCTACGCACCACAGCTCAGACCATACCACGGGTGACAGGTTCCTGTCCACTCCCGCTCCCGGGGGGGGGCGAGCCCCATCCCCTGCGGTGGTTCTGCCCCAAAGGTGGTGCAGGTCCAACAGACGAGGAGGTCCCAGGCTGGGCCCCAGATGTGCTGGTGCCCAGTGCCATGGCCAGCTGAGGTGGGACAGGTGGTTCTACTGCGACCGGCCTTCCCTTATATGAGCTATGTTTTCGCATGTTTAAGGCAGATATGGGTTAGTAATAGTCAACAGCATTCATGATTGGTTATAACAGCATGCATAGGTATTCCCATTACACAGGGCTCCAGATACAAATAGTTGCAGAGCAGGCAGAACACATGCATATATGGGTAAACAGTGGCCATTACAACAACATGCAGGTTTCTTTGATAGCAACAGGCCACCAATATGGGAGTATTTTAACATGGCACATGCATAGAAACAGATGTGAATATTTATAAAACAATAGGACATTTGTCCCAACAAAGGTTAGGAGTGTAGCTATACCAAATGAGTTGTGTAAATTTGTTATTTTTGCACATATGGTAGTAGGGGTGATAGAGAGAGAGTTCAATTAACAACTAATAAATCCTTGCAGTTTTCACAACATTCGTAGTCACTGCAGTGGTCTGTCCCTTACATGTATTATTACACTACCCAATGGCGTTATATTGTACAATGGTATGTTTGTAGTATGTACGGGACCTGTGTCTTACATACAGGCTTGACAAGATGCAGGTGTTAATGCAACATGCTGTGAGACTGCTCTCATACACTTTGGGTGAGATGCTGGGAGGGCAGGTATGTTTGCATGTACATTCTCTGATTATTGGTTATATGTCATTAGCAGCTGCCTACATTTCTTGGATCATCACACTAATTTGTCAGGGGAACAGGACAAAAGGCAGGTGATGTGGGCCATTTATCAGGACATACTGGGCAGATTGGAACAGTTGAGGGGTATGAATATGCATACCACTCTCTATTTGAGCATTCTAGCAAAATCTGTACAGTTGTTAAGTGTAAATATGCATACAGCTTTCTGTATGAACATTCTAACAAACTGTGTACAGTTGTGTGGAATGATTATGCATACAACTTACTAGCACTCCTGGGATACAAAGTCATGCTGTGTGTGACAAAAGCATTATAGTTAAGATCACTGTACACTATGCTATCAGGCAATTGTTGTGAGGCTTTGCAATGTATTTTGTCTAATATGGCTGACCTGTTTGCACTTCCAACATTGTTATACAGCACTTCATACACATATTATCTGCATACCACAGTGTGGGTAACACTGCTTACTACAACAGTACTATTTAATATCTGCAACAGTACAACAACATATGACTGCAGGGTAAACAGAAGCAATGCAGGGATTACACCTTTATTCGCAGCATATTACACAATTCTGTATACTGGTACAACACTTTCTGAGGTTCTTACATTTATTTACGACAGTACATGCATGCTATTTACTAACGTGCCTCGCAACACATCCTTTGCAACCTAGCATCATAGGCTTGCTGGTTCACAGCACGCTCATCTACAGCTGTCAGGGAAGTACAGTGATATTTCGCCATAACTATCCATAGTATACGCAAGCTAGGCAATTATTAACTATGTAGTGGAAGGAATACTTACTCAGCTCTGGGGTATTTTGGATCTGTCTTGCTTCCTGGATCCACTGTTCCAGGACATCCCCCCTCTGCCGCTTCAGGATGCATGGTAGTGCCTGACCTGCTCATCAGTCTGGGGGATACCTGTGGCACTAGCGAGGTCAGGGGCAAGACTGTCCCATGCTTCCATTTTGTACTGCGAGCCCTGGTATTGGCCTTGTAGTAGTCTCCTGTCATGGTGCTTTACCAGGAGCCATACTATGAATTTGGACTCCTGGATGCCCCGGCGTTGCACTATAAAATGAGTGCCTTCTCCCACTCCAGCCATTCTGCCTGCAGGGGTACGCTACAACCAGTTATGAGATGCATTCCAGCCTCTTCGGTTTAAGTAGGACCAGATTTCCGCACTTTTCCATAACTGGCCAGTTTCGAAAAGGCTAAGCTATGGGCACACCTGCTTACTTTAGGTTGGCACTGCTTAAAGAAGTGTACCATTGGGCATATTGTATTGGCTTCCCTACACATTGCTTACAATTACTTAGATGGGATATGATGCGGTTAGCATTGCTTATTGGTTATCTTGCATTATATTTGCCTTTTGTCAATGACGTCTTACTCATTACAGGTTATATATTTGTCTGGTATCTGTCATTCATGTGTACATACACTGTATGGGGTCCTGGGGACTTTATATCTTTATTACAGTGACACCTCAACTCTATGTTTACTGCAGTACTCCAATTCACATATTTATGGTCTGTGGCAGGTTATAGCACATTACACTGTACATAGATTCAGTTCACATATTTGATTTTATTTCCCTGTTGTGAGGATTAGTTTGCTGATACCTCCTTTATAAGTATTGCTATCATGGCGTAGTGTTTACTACGATGACTGTGATGTACAGGGTCCAGAGTTCTAGCTTTCGAGAGGCTGGTTATTCTGTTGCTGGCCAGAACATGAGCTGTTGGGTACAGTGTGATTAAGGCACTTTAAAGCAATTGTGAGCAGGTGTGCACGGCTTTGCGCGGAGCTAAGCAATGCTAACCTCCAGATACAGTTTCTTACACTCAGCCTCTACATTTTTCACCAGTGTGATACTCGCATACCGGCGCCCAAACAGGTTTAGACCCGCTTTCTCCTGCACTTCCAAATGCACTGCATTTGGTGTTTGCAACTGACACTCACACCCCTGGGTGGGGGTGAGGGCTATGATAATACTTTCTGATGCCTATTACATCAGCTTACATGCCTACAGTGGGGTGTTGCAACCATGTGATCGTAGGTGTTGTGTAGTGGGTTATGCATCGACACATATGGTCATACCGTACTTAGCCATTTAAACTGGACTGTGCTGCGGTGGGACCGATATCTGAAATGGCTGCCCATTAGGCATGAGCATGCCGGTCGACTGTACGGAATCTGCAGCCTGGCCAGAGTTTGCTTCATACTATTGTTGTTTTCCTCTTAAAATCTGCACCTGTCTGGCAAATACCTGGGAACTGACACCATTAAATACAGACAAGTAATTAGGTTTAGGACCCCACATCCTTCAGCTGAGACATGCTAATGCATACCTATTATTCTATCAGCTTTCTAAGGCTGTAAGTGGAATATGTGCTTTCCGTCCCTATCAGACCTCTCAAACAAGTGGGGACAAATTTCAACTGAATCAGCGATAAGTCAAGAAACACTCAGGGACAATCCGGGACACTTTTAAAATATTAGTGCTATTAATTTGAAACATTGACAGAATCAGAGCATGTTAATTAATGCACATTTTCTGAAGTAAAAGGAGTTTATGACGCTTAATTATTGTCATTATTCATTAAGTGTAATTCACCACCTTTCCTCCAAAAGTCACTAGTTTTAGAAGGGATTAAGAAGGACAGAGTTAAAATTTGAGTCAAAATTAAGGACATCCCTGAAAATCACAGACAGTTGAGAGCTATGATCCCTATTTGTTCCCCCAACGGTTTATGTCCTGTCCAGTGGATTTGCACTTAGGGGATGAGAAGTATGGGCATAAGCTCTGCCCATTTCGGAATAATACTTACATTGTTGGGGCAGTCTTAATACAACTGTGCAAGCCAACACCTGCATGCCTAGGCCCATAATTGCATACCCATGGTTGCCCCACCTGCCCCTCCTCTACAGCACTCATCCTTAATGTTTGTGCAGGTGGAGTCTAACCACACCACTACACACTGTCCACTCTCTGTGTGTCAGGACTCATGTCATACGTTGTGTCGACCCATGGGTAATTAGGCTTGCCCAACCTACTGGTCCATGCACGTCTACAACCTAGTTAGATGACTCATGACAGGAACTGACTCCCATGATCAGTAACTTTTGGGGTGTCTCACAACGGTCATTGATGTCTTTGTTTCAAAATTAGATCTAGCAGGTCTCTCCCACTGGTAGTATCCTGCCTGTGGTCTGGGAAGCAGTGATGTGTTTACTTTTATTATGTGTCTGTATGTTTCACCTGTATAGCCCGGGGGTGGGTTGATGCTACGTGTTACACGTATGTTGATTGGACCCCTCATCCCCATATGCAGGGCCTGTGAACATATGTAATTCGCAACTGCTGCATCATATTCTAGCTATATACATTATATTTACACATATATATATATATATATGTATGTATATATATATATATATATATATATATATATAGATATATATATATATATATATATATATATATATATATATATATATATATATATATATATATATATATATATATATATGTGTATACACATTACTATATACAGATATATCTGTATATGTATGCATACATGTATATATTTATATATTGCTGTCTGTATATATCTAACGACAAATGGGTGTATGGGTGTATGGGTGTCTGCATATGTACATATCTAGATGTGGGTATGTATATGTATTCTGTCTCTGTATGTATACATTTGTACTATGGAGAGGGAGAGGTATATCTACATGTAGCTATGGGTAGATATACACACACATACCTCTACAGATATATATATATATATATATATATATATATATATATATATATATATATATATATATATATATACATCTACATCTGGTTATTCCGTTCCTTGCCATGTAGATTACACTTTGCTGCAGTGGGACTCATAGTGGGTGTGGCTTCTCATTGGCGACGCCTCTGCCCATTGAACACTTTTGCTTACATCCCTGGGGCTGTCCATATAGACCCACATCAGCCGCCACCTGCACACCTAGACCCATAACTAGTTACCCATAGGTTCTCCACCCACACCTCCTCTACAGCACCCATCCTTACTCTGAGTACTGGTCAGGTCTGAACACACCACTACACGCTACCCACTCTCCACTTCACTGGACCAATGTCATACGTTGTCTCGAACCATGGGTCATCAGGCTTTCCCACCCTTGTATTTCGGGTATGTACACACCCTGGCAAAAACGGTCGGCGTATCACCTTCTTTTGGTTATATGTCAATTTTTGGGGCACCCCGCAAGGGATGCTCTGGTCTGTGTTCCAAGATTAGATTTCACGGGTGCACTGTGTACACCCCCGGTTGTATCCTGCCTGTGGTCTGGGGAGCAGTGGACTAATGACATTGTTTACGGGTTTGTGTGTATGTTTCCTCTGTTCGACTGGGGGGGGGTTCAAGCTACGAGATACATGTTTCTTGCTTGGGCCCCTCACTTCCATTGGCATAGTCTATAAGCATATGTCATTCTTGTGTGCTGTTTCCTGTCATAGCTGTATATCTGTGTATATCTACACACACACACACACACACACACACACATATATATATATATATATATATATATATATATATATACATATAGATAGATAGATATAGATATAGATATATATATATATATATATAGAGAGGGAGAGAGAGAGAAAGAGAGAGATATGTCTGCAACCATATATATATATATATATATATATATATATATATATATATATATATATATATATATATATATAGATATATGTCTGTAAGGGATTGCATACTCCCGCGCAGATGCACTTAAACATGTTTATTGGTGCTTATTTCTGCTTAAACCTGCTTACTAGTGCCTTATTCATTATGTCACTGAATCTTCACTCCAGTTCACTTTTAATTGTTATTGTGTAGGTTTTACAGCAGACAGATGTTGAAATATGTTCATATACAGATTACCAATGGAAAATGGCATGTGCTGCAGTGGGACTCAGAATGGGAATGTCTGTTCATTAGGCGGATGCTCTAACCACTACACTATTGCTGTGCTGCTTCATTTGCATATATACCCATATACCCAGGACTTCTAGTTCCCCAAACACCCACCCCATCACTACACTAACACAACAGTCATCCATTCTCCAGTTGGATACTTGGTGTATCCACACCAGTACACATTGGCCATTCCCTACTCCTGTAGACCCATCCCATGGGTTGACTCACTCTGTCTACTGCAGTACTCTAATACACATATTTATGCTCTGTGGCAGGATATAGCACATTACCCTGTACATAGATTCAGTTCACATATTTGATTTGATTTCCCTTTTGTGAGGATTAGTTTGCTAATACCTCATTTATATGTATTGCTATCATGGCGTAGTGGTTTATTACTATGACTGTGATGTACAGGGTCCAGAGTTCTAGCCTTGCAAAGACTGGTTATTTTGTTGCTGGCCAGAACATGAGCTGTTGGGTACAGAGTGATTAAAGCATTTTAAAGCAGTTGTAAGCAGGTGTGCATGGCTTTGCACAGAGCTAAGCAATGTTAACCTCCGGATACAGTTTCTTACCCTCAGCCTCTACATTTTTCACCAGTGTGATACTCACATACTGGACCCAAGCAGGCTTAGACCCACTTGCTCCTGCACTTGCAAATGCACTGCATTTGGTGTTTGCATCTGACACTCATACCCCTGGGTGGGGGTGAAGACTACGATAATACCTTCTGATGCCTATTACATCGGCTTACATGCTTACAGTGGGTTGTTGTGACCATGTGATCGTAGGTGTTGTGTAGTGGGTTATGCAACGACACATCTGGTCATACCATACTTAACCATTTATACTGGACTTTGCTGCGGTGGGACCCATATCGGGAATGGCTGCCCATTACGTGTGAGCATGCCGATCGACTGTATGGAATCCGCGGCCTTGCCAGAGTTTGCTTCATACTATTGGTGTGTTCCTCTTACAATCTGCACTTCTCTGGCAAATACCTGGGAACTGACACCATTAAATACAGACAAGTAATTGGGTTTAGGAACCCACATCCTTCAGCTGAGACACGCTAATGCATACCTATTATTCTATCAGCTTTCTAAGATTGTAAGTGGAATATGTGCTTTCCGTCCCTATCAGACCTCTCAAACAAGTAGGGAAAAATTTCAACTGGATCAGGGACAAGTCAAGAAACACTCAGGGACAATCAGGGACACTTTTAATATATTAACTTGAAACATTGACAGAATCAGAGCATGTGAATTAATACACATTTTCTGAAGTAAAAGGAGTTTATAACACTTAATTTTTGTCATTATTCATTAAGTGTAATTCACCACCTTTCCTCCAAAAGTCACTAGTTTTAGGAGGGATTAAGAGGAACAGAGTTAAAATTTGAGTCAAAATCATGGACGCCCCTAATAATCACGGACAGTTGAGAGGTATGGTCTCTATTTGTTCCCCCTATGGTTTATGTCCTGTCCAGTGGATTTGCTTTTAGGGGATGAGAGGTATGAGCGTAAGCTCTGCACATTTCGGAATATTACTTACATCCCTGGGCGGTCCTAATACAACTGCACCAGCCAACACCTGCATGCCTAGGCCCATAATTGCATACCCATAGTTCCCCCACCTGCCCCTCCTCTACAGCACTCATCCTTAATGTTGGTGCAGGTGGAGTCCAACGGCACCACTACACACTGCCCATTCTCCACGTGTCAGGATCCATGTTGTACGTTGTGTCAACCCATGGGTTATCAGGCTTGCACAACCTACTGGTCCATGTATGTCTAGAGCCTGGTTAGATGACTCATGACAGGAACTGACTCCAATGATCAGTCATTTTTGGGGTGTCCCACAAGGGTCATTGATGTCCTTGTTTCAAGATTAGATGTGGCAGGTCTCTCCCACTGGCAGTATCCCCACTGTGGTCTGGGAAGCAGTGGTGTGTTTATTTTTATTGTGTGTCTGTATGCTTCATCGGTCTAGCTGGTGGGGGGGGGTTGATGCTACGTGTTACACATTTGTTGATTGGACCCCTCACCCCCATATGCACGGCCTGTGAACATATGTAATTCGCAACTACAGTATCATATCCTAGCTATATACATTATATTTACACACACACGCGCACACACACACACACACACACACACATATATATATATATATATATACATACACACACATTACTATATACAGATATATCTGTATATCTATGCATACATGTATATATTTATATTTTGCTGTCTATATATATCTAACAATATATGGGTGTATGGGTGTCTGCATATGTATATATCTATATGTGGGTATGTATATGTATTCTGTCTCTGTATGTATACATTTGTACTATGGAGAGGGAGAGGTATATCTCCATGTAGCTATGAAGATATACACACACATTCCTCTACATATATACATCTACATCTGGTTATTCTGTTCCTTGCCATGTAGATTACTCTTTGCTGCAGTGGGACTCGTAGCGGGTGTGGCTGCTCATTGGCGACGCCTCTGCCCAATGAACACTTTTTCTTACATCCCTGGGGCTGTCCATAAAGACCCACATCAGCCAACACCTGCACACCTAGACCCATAACTAGCTAACCATAGTTCCCCCACCCACACCTCCTCTACAGCACCCATCCTTACTCTGAGTACTGGTCGGGTCTGAACACACCACTACACGCTGCCCATTCTCTACTCCATGGGACCCATGTCATACGTTGTCTCATATGACATATATATGTCTGCAACTATATATATCTATATATCTATATATATATCTATATATATATATATATATATATATATATATATATATATATATATATATATATATATATATATATATACATATCTGTAAGGGAAAGCATACCCCCACGCAGACGCACTTAAACATGCATACTGGTGCTTATTTATGCTTAAACCTGCTTACTAGTGCCTTATTCATTATGTCACTGAAACTTCACTCCAGTTCACTTTTAATTGTTATTATGCAGGTTTTACAGCAGACAGATGTCAAAATATGTTCATATACAAATTACCAATGGAAAATGATATGTGTTGCAGTGGGATTCGGAATGGGAATGTCTGTTAGTTAGGCGGATGCTCTAACCACTACACTATTGCTGTGTTGCTTCATTTGCATATATGCCCATATACCTATGACTCCTAGTTCCCCAAACACCCACCCCATCACTACACTAGCACAGCAGTCATCCATTCTCCAGTTGGATTCTCGGTGTATCCACACTAGTACACATTGGCCACTCCCTACTCCTGTAGACCCATCCCATGGATTGAATCACTCCATGTATCCTCAGACATACCAAACTTTTAGTCCACAAACATTGGTGAAATGAGTGACCAATAGGACACTATTCGCAATTTTTAGGTTGTCCCACCTGGGACACACGTCTTTATTTCAAGATTAGACTCTATAGTTCATTACGTCATTACTCCCATTAACCCTTACAAATGCCTTCTACGAGCACCTCCAGGAATGTATGGATCAAGCAATCCCTAATAAAATCAAGACCTTTTCCACCAAAGGCAGGCGCCCGGTCTGGTGGACTCCAGCCATAAACAAACTCTACAACAAGAGGAGAAAGCTACTACATGACAGAACAAAATCCCTAAATGGGAAGGCATCTCTGATCAATACTAGCAAAAAACTACGATCACTCATGAAATCATCCAAGGCCAACTTTGAGAGAAAAATTGCTAATGACACAAAAGACAATCATAAAGCCTTCTTTAGCTATGTTAGAAACCTGGGTGGAAACTCCCAGATATGCTCAGAATTAGTCCAAAATGATAAAAAAATCACTGAACCCACAGACATTGCCAACATTCTGGCAGACAGGTTCAGTGCAAATTTCTCCCCTCCCTGCCCCCCAAAAGGAGAAATATCTATCCCACCAGAGTCTAGCCTCCCAAACATCTCAGATGCCCAGGTGAGAGCTGCTCTCTCTAAAGCAAAAAACACAGCATCAATGGGACGGATGGTGTCCCGGCTGTGTGCTACGAACTCAATGAGGAACTAAACCCACACATAAGGCTGCTGTTTAATCTTAGCCTTACTACAGGATCGTGCCCAAAGAATGGCGTCACGGGAACTATGGTCCCACTCCACAAAGACGGTGCTTCTACGGACCCTGGAAATTACCGACCCATAAGCTTGACAAGCCTTGTCTGCAAAGCTATGGAGAGGATCATAATGGAACTCATAAATAAAGACATTGGGGACCTACAGACACTGGATCCTACCCAATTTGGCTTTGTCAAGGGCAGATCCTGCCTCTTGAACTTGGTCGACTTTTTCGAAACAGTCACTAAGGCCATTGATGAGGGTAAGGCAGTTCACACAGCCTACCTTGACCTAGCAAAAGCATTCGACACAATACCCCACTCGGGCATCATAGAAAAGCTCACCAGCTTAGATGTAAACCCATATGTCACAAGATGGGTTGCAAACTGGCTCAAGGATAGAACACACAGGATTAGAGTTGCTGGTGTCATGTCAGACTCTAAGCCGGTCACGAGCGGTGTCCCACAGGGCTCAGTCCTGGGCCCCCTCTTGTTCGGCATTTGTTTTTCTGAAGTGCAGGCAAACATAGGGGGATTGTGGCTGACAAAATTTGCAGATGACTGCAAACTGGGCACCATAACTGACACTCCATCAGACACAGACATCCTCCAGAAAGGTCTCATAGAAATGGATAACTGGTGCCAGAGCCATGGCCTTAAGCTAAATGCCAAAAAATGTATAGTCATACCCTTTGGGAAAAACAAGGTCACCCCTAATTACCACATAGGTGGTAATCCATTAAACACGGAAGAAGTTATCAGGGACCTGGGGACCCAAGTTGACAGTAACCTCTTTTGACACTCACATTGCCAAAGTGGTTAGGAAGACCTTCTACATTGCCCACCTGATCATGAAGGGATTCACATCCAGATCAGGAGAGGTCATTGTAACCTGTACTCTTCACTTATCAGACCAATGATTGAGTACAACGCCCCATTCGGAATGTACCTTACCTGACACCTGCAGCAGTTGGAAAGACCCCAAAACTTCTTCACCAAAAGGATAAAGGGGCTCAAACATATGTCATACGATGCCCGACTGAAGAAACTCCAGCTCTATTCAGTCGCATACCGTCTGCTCAGAGGTGATCTGTGCCTGACATACAAGGCCATGTCCAACCCGGAATTAATGGACATGCTCCACCTCAAAAAATCCAAATCCACCAGAGCCACGAGAGCAAGAGACTTAAACCTCAACACGGATATAAATAGGATGTGCTGGAGGGACAGATTCATCACCCAGAGACTCCCTACACTATGGAACAGAATCCCAGTCCATGTGAGGCAGAGCCCCTCACTGACTCTGTTCAAGAGAAATCTTGACGAGTGGATGGGAGATCGTAGGTTTACCCCGGGAATCATCTCTGTATCACTGCTGGACAGAGGCACAGCAAACTAATGGGTATAGTATTCTCATCCTAAGGGGTGGTGAAAGCCACACACACTCTGGCTAGGCTTATAAATGCCCTAGGGCAGATAGCCTAGTATGAACCTATGAACCTATGAACCTATGAACATGACACTACAATAAATTAATAGGTATGAATATGTGGTAGCACACACGTTACACTTGAGAGCTAATAATGTACGGGTTCGGCAAAATTATTTTACAAATAGGACCGGTTTAGTGATTGGCGTTGCTGTAGCAGGCAGATCACAGGAATGATTCCATGTGTGAGAAAGTCCTCACATTTGATTTTTTGAGAACAGCACTGACTTCGGACATTGTACACACTTCTGCATTTTAGCAGTTTTGTCCCTTCCCTCTTATGCACGACCTATTATTCTATCTACTGTCAAGGTTTGTAGGGGCACTTTCATGTTATTTATGTCTGCGAAAGGAATGAATGTGTTACAGGGAATGTACTTCTACATATAGATGTATGTATGTGTGCATGCATATATACTTATAACAAACATGCTGACCTCCACGAGGCGGGCCAATTAGAACCAGGCCATCCAACCCTGACAAGCCTGGATCCATAATTTCATACCCATAGTTCCTCCACCCCACCTGAGTTTGACATACACACAAACATCCATTTTCTGGTTGCTATCACAGCCATGACACACCTGCACACATTGCCCTCACTCCAGCATTAGGGGCCCTACACGTATGTTGTCCCAACCCATGTATTATCAGGATCTCCCACCATTTAGTTCTTGAACATACCTGCCCTTGCTTGTGTAATGGTCGGAGGTCCAACTATCCTAGCAATGTTTGGGTAGTCCCACCAGGGGCTACCCTGTGATTGTTTATAAAGTAGACTTAGCAGATCAGCAATGTTATTCCTACTGGTAGTATCCTGCCTATGGTGTGAGTAGCAGTGCTTTGCTCACCCCTGCCCAGCTGGGTATGACATACACTGGCAGCACTAAATAATACAGGAGTTGCTGTTGGTTCCCTTCTCATTTTTTTGTATGCTTACTGTTACGATGTTCATTCTTCATATATAAATATATATATATATATATATATATATATATATACATATATATATATTTTATATATCTGTACATACACATGCACATACATCTACATAATTGTATACATTTCCTATGCCGGGCACTGCTTCCACTCAAGCAAGCGTACTCAGACTTGCTTACTGGTACTTATATATGGTTTCTACTGCTTATTTGTGCTTACACCTGCTTACTAGTGCCTTATTCATTATGACACTACCACTTTGCCTGACATTAGTTAAACATTTCATGTGGTACTCCAGTTCCCATTTACATGTTATTATGTAGGTTATACAGCAAAACGACATTCCACATGGAAAATGATATGTGCTATAGTTGGCCTCGAACCGTGCATGCCTGCTCATTAGGAGGATGCTCAAAACATTATACTATTGATGTTAACATTAATTCTGCATGTTTTTCTCTATTTGGTTGATTTTGATGTGTAAGTAGGGGGCAGCAAAGCAGAAACATGCTCCGCTTCGCTTACACATTCGATATTGAAGCAATACAAATGTAAAATAGGGACACAGGAAATCTAATTGTGAAAGTTCTAAGGACAGGGATCAACATTCCGCTACATGCTTGTGTGTTTACTACTTTGATTTTATTTCAGTGTTCGTGGGCACTCTTGTATGCTTAGCATACATTTCAGTATCCATGGACACTGAATTAATTGCTTACTTTTAGAGGTGGGCTATATTAGTAAGCATAGTAGATTGTACAACTGTGAGGGCATGTTTCCACCTCCGTAGAGCACTTAAACTTGCCCCCTGCACTTGCACACTTTTTATGTGCACGTTGAAGGTGTGGCAGCACGCCCTCATAATTATTCATATGGTGCTGCTGCACCATCTGTAATGGGGGCACTTGGCGCAAGGCTAAATAAAACCGTCCTTGCACCGAGCTTCATGGCCCTCTGGCAGTATTTTAATGACTATATTTTGTTTTGTGTCAGTTATGCTCCTTTATTATCAGCATTATCTGGATGACCGTACCTTATATGACACTAAGTTAATTTGTTGTTTTGTATTTTATGTGCCAACTTGCTTTAAGGAAAAAGGTATTCAAAACAAGATAGATAAAGGTAAGAGTGAAACTTGTGAAATTTTCAAAGATGTTATTTCATGTTATGGATGTGTTTGACAATAATGAGCTTTACTGATCACAGAATAATGTGCAATCTTTCCTGTAGGTACCAAGGCCTCAAACTGCGATGTAAATGTCATCATGCTTGGTAATGGCAGATTATCACCTTTTTTTTGTACCTCATGATGTTAACTGCAACCTTTCAATACAGTCTTGTAAGATGAATTTGAAAGGATGTGGACAGACAGCTGTAAATATGCCTTAAGAAAGTCAAAGTAAATTACTGCATCAGATGATGTGCTAACCCAGATGATCCATCATTGCCTTTTAGAAGTGTGCATAATAGTTCATCATAATTGATACTCAGTATTTGACACAAAATTACATTTGCAACTAATACTGAATGTCACTGTGGTCATACAAACAAAAAATCCCTTAGGCTTGTCAGGGGAGTGAGAAAATCAGACCAATAAATAATCAAAGAAAAGCATTCATAGTAAAGCAGATCATTTACAATTATGGTCCCTACTAATAGAGAAGACAAAGGCACATGGTACTACTGAATGACTATGACAATTATCATATGAAAATCTTGAACATGCAATATGCTTTTTTAACTTCTACATTTGCTACCTTCTCCCACTGGCCACTATCAGTTATTTCCAGGTTACCTTTCACAGTCTCTAGATCAAGGAAGAAAAAAAAAAAAAGTGTCCCACAGTATCCCATTTCTGACAGTAGGGGTGGCCTTTTCTCTTTGCTATAGCATTTTCTCCCCTTTTGGACATGGCATACAGTGATGAAAATGCAGTTTATGTACATATGTTGCCATGTGCACACCTTCCATTGCAGATAGTCTGCCTGTACTGTCACCATACCTTTTGTCTTCCTGTAGTAAAACCCTTAGCCCGTATTAAAGAGATGTAACCAGGCAGAAAATCCACTATTTCCAAGGGAGAGATGAACCATTGTTTAGGCTGCCCATTCTAGGTCCCCAACACATAACAATGTGCTGAACTAATGGCAAATGGATCCATGTATACGGAACCAGAGGATATAGAAAATCTGCTGGCCAATAAATAGAGCTCCAGTTTTTTCCCCTAACTGCTCAGAGCAGTTCCTCACTGTACTCCCTAAGGCCAGAAACACTGCTTCAGTGGGTCTTGATGATATCCCAGGATGCCTCTTGAATAGCACAGCCATGGCCTCTAACTCTCTTTGCCACTAAGCTAGCCCCATAAGTAGCAAGAAGTGTGAGTTCACTAGATAGATATGCTATGACAGTCACCATATCAATTATCCATAATAACACACTTCAAGGCTTGTCAAACAGTATGACACACTTATCCTTTCCACGTCTAACTTAGCATAAGTAAGGTCCCATACATATTCTTGCAAGAGATAGGTTCCCCTCTATGACCTAGGAAGCTCATACAATATATTTTAATGAATTGGAGACAGTTCCCATTCAACCCAACGCAATAATCATGCATTAATTTAACTACACCAACATTAAATGTGATTTGTATATGACCTCAAGCATGCAGGCAAGAGATTCCGGGACTTTGTTAATACAAACACTCTGGAACAGTTAGTTTACACGCCCACCAGGGCTGCAAGTATTCTTGCCTGATCCTCACAAACATGGCAGAATGATGCACTGTCCCTAGTGTGTTGTCCTCATCGGTCAGGTTGGATAACAAAGTTATCACTTTTGAAATAAATATTA
The DNA here is from genome assembly GCF_019279795.1 of Protopterus annectens. Lineage (NCBI taxonomy): Eukaryota > Metazoa > Chordata > Ceratodontiformes > Protopteridae > Protopterus > Protopterus annectens. The sequence goes on from NC_056745.1 coordinate 1,294,470,995, forward strand.
AGCCTGGGACCTCATCCTTAATCATGTTTAAATGTAATTTGGACCAACAGATAGGAAGTTGTAAATTTATGCATGGTTGGGCATATGTCAGCAATACCTTCGTAAATTTGAGGTAAGCTTGGCTAGGCTTAAAATGGCTCTTTGGCTGATAACCTAGAAATCATCTATGAACCTACGATGATGGTATGCAAAGGGAAACCAGAAATGATCCAGCACATTCAACATGGCTTTATGGCAATCAAGCTTCTTGAAGGTCAGGAGGTCATAAACTTGACAAATGATCACATATAACATTTTTGTGCATGTGATCTAGTCTGAACGTTAAGCACATAGGATTAAGGGCATGAACTGCTAAGACGTTTTCACCTATAATCCTGGATTTTATCCCCTCCACATTAATATGCCTACAACATGAATAAATCACTTAATGAAGCCATGCACTTGGATTGTCAATCAAATGAGGCAACTGTGCTTTGCTGACTGTCTTTACTTTGTTAAGAAAATAAAAATTAAAAAAAAGAAAAAGAAAACAAACTTACTCGTGAAAAAAGTTGCCTAAAGTCAATTATTTGCTTTCCCGGCCTTTGTGACCACATAGAAGCAGTTAAGGACTCTTAATTTATAGCTCCAGCATTATAGTTTCTGAAGAACACCATTCCAAATAACTGAGAAGATGGAGATGGTTCAAATGAAGTCCCCTGCTCACATTTTTCCATTTATTTGCTTAACTGATTTGTTAAGAAAAAAAGAACAAAAAAAAAAAAAAAAACAACTTGAAACACTGAACAGTGATTCAAGTATGTAACAAATCAGCATGAAAACTCGTGAGCATTGTGAAAGATAAGCATCTTAATGAATATTTAGCACAGACAGTTGTCTAAATATGTATGGCAAGAAATTAGTAGATAAACAGATACAATATATGAGCAAAGGATATAGTGGTCCTGATTCCAAAACACTTGCTGTCAGTGTTAATTGGCCACTTACACTGAAAGCAGACTGAAAGCATATGTTTTGAAATCTGGTGCCTGTAGTAATCATGTTTATAGATAGGTCTTACACCAAAGTAAGTCACTTACACTGAGAGCAAAAGTTTTGGAATCAGGGCAGACTTAGACTGAGATCAAGTCTTTTGGAATCTGGCCCAGTGAGTTATAATACTGTAGGCAACCATTTGAAATGGCAAGACTCAGTAGAGTGAGCCCTGAAATACAGAGACTGGATGGCTGACAGATGCGACTTACATATAGTAGCTACGAGATTACATTTCTCGGAGTATTCCCTTTTCACCGAGGTATGGCAATCTTGGAGTTCTTCTATATATATATATATATATATATATATATATATATATGTGTGTGTGTGTGTGTATGTGTGTGTGTTTAGTGTGAGGGCTTACTCCCCCTGCAAAAATAAATTTTAAGAAGAAGAGTGATTTTCAAAATAAACTCTTTTCCTGTGTTTTTGTCTTTTTTTTTTAAGCTTGTCAGCACTTGACATTTTGAGTGCCAACATTTCAATAGGGAGCCATAATTTAAAGTAAGAAGCCTGTGTAATCAGCCCACAGCATAAAACTTTGATCAAGTTATTATTGTTATATAATAAATTATACACTAAGTTTGCACACAGAAATGACCTACTTCATTCAGAGTAGCATTAAGCATAGGATAGTTGGCACAAGTATTTTTATATGGTGTTTAATAATAATCACTCAAAACCTCAGAGAAGAGTTTGCATAAGGATATCCAATTAGATGCTAAGAATGATCTAATCCCTGCGGAAATTTGTTACACCCAAGTCTTTTAAGTTTCAGGTTAAGGATAGATGAGTGTATTGGGGTGAGCCAAGCAGCTGGTGAACTAGAAAAAATTATCTCTAGAACTTTAGAAATCAATGAAGAATCAAAATTCACATTTTTCCACATTCTTCATGACCCATGCCTGCTGTTCAGCAAGCCTCTCCCAACCAGACTGAATCCCATCTGTTCCTTCATGGTGATGAGCCCTCAGAAATTCAGAGACAAGAGTTATCTGGAGGGACCATCATTCCAGTAGCCATGAGGGTTGCCTGTGTCCTCACTGACATCTCCTTAAAAAGCCTTAAAAATTAATTGAATGACCTAATTTCATACCCTCTCTAGATTAGGGAACAAGCTATGTACACCACCACTAGGATTCACAAGTTATTTCCGATGATGGTCTGGTGGGCAAAAAAAAAACAAAAACACACCTAGAATGCCTACACAATGCCATTTATCCTTCAGGATATACTGGCAGTATGTGTCCTTCACTGACACACTCCTGACAGGACAAGCATGCTCTTACTTTGCTAATTGAACTGTGGTCACTTAGATAATAGTCAGATATTTTTCCTTCTCTTCCATAAGATCTGGTAAATATCCACAAATGTTGAGCTTAAGGGCAGTGTCAAAACTTTGGAATCTGCTGCTCTTTCCCTACATATTTCACAGTTAACTTGCACCTGATATCTGTAAATTTTTCTGCTTAGGAGATAAAATGCCTCTTATGCATGAACAACGGGGCATTTTCTTGGAGATGGAATGGGGGTAATGCAAAAAACTGATTTAACTTTTAATTGCAAGACTATGTGCTCTTTGGTAATCTCAGGTGCAAATAGCTGAACAAAGCTGTGAAAGGTATCATGAGAGTGCAGTCAGTGCAGCTGTGTTTACATACTTATAGAATTGAGATGACCTATGGGTTGTTTATTTTATTTATTCATCATTTGCTGATCAGGTTAACTCATTGGGGCTAGTGGCCTTTTTCCAGGGAGACCCAAGGTGATAGTTATACTTCTAGGGGAAATTGACTAGGGCACTGGAGAATTTTCCCTACTTTTTGGAGCTGTTAGATGGTGCTAGAGGCCTTCAACTACAGCAAGGAAGAAGCCTAAGGGAAGCAGCAGCATGGATGAGGAGAGAACATCTATGAAGAGTTTGGAGGTGGGAAATGATAATTGCGTGAAAAAAATGTTTGATATGGCATATCAGAACGTAAACAAAGATTTCTGTGTGGTGGATGATACAAATGAGCAGCATTTAGCTGTCTCAGTGGAGATGGAATTAAGTGAGTCTGTTGGAGTAGTGTAAATAACAGAATTGGTGTCAAGAGGGCTTGCAGATGATGTTCTGTTAAAAAAATATTGAGCAGAGTGATTGACAGTTCTGCTGTTTCTCAAAAATAATCAAGTAGGATGATCCAGGTGACAGATCTGCTGTTTCATGGGATGAGATGGTAGATGACATTTCTGGAACTGCAGAGGATAGTAGTCTGGAGCACGAAGCAGGTGATGTAGCAGCAGAGAATGCAGCAGTTAAAACGTAAACAGCAGTGAAAGAAAGTAAAAGAGGAAAACAACAAACTGAAAAGGTATCTAGTTTTCTGGGAGCAGATAATGCAGCAAATAAACATATGAAACAGTGATGGCAGGAAAAAAAGGGGAACAGCAACAAATTGTAAGTAAAACTGTTTTTAAAAAGAAGAGAAGACTAACTGTGAGAATAAGAATAAGAAAATGATGCTGTAATAGACGGATATTATGTATGGGTTTTAAAGATCAAGAAATTTGGTCTTTTATATATATTGGGACACATATTTTTTTACTAAACACTTGAAACTGAGAGACTGAAAATAAAACTTTAGGATCTGTGTAAAAAATAAGGACATCTATATGTGGAAATAGTATTTGTTTTCTGGTAGTAATGTTAAAAACTGCATGCAGGGTTTGCATAAAACTGTTGATAACACTGTAAAAGTTAGAGATGAGTGAAATTTATGGAATGGAGGATAGAGGTTAGAAGCTGTTTTGAAATGTGGAAAATAATATGGTGCAACACTTTCCAAATGTTATTTGTGTGGCTGATCACTGATCATAGTGGGACACTAAGATATGCTGGCCAGCCTAAATATTTTTTTCTTTTGTAGGGACTTTTCTCATTTAATTAATGTGGCAAGGTACAATGCAAGCAATGTAAGGAGAAAGGACATACAGCAAGAAGGTGTATGCCTGAATGTAGGTTGTATAAAAAGGGACACTTTTGGATGGACTGGAAAGAATAAATAGTAAAAGGTAAAGGGAAGAAAACATATATAAGTAAGGACAACAAAAGCACGGAAGAGAGGCTGAACTAGGTGAAGAAGAAAGTGTAGAAAAAGAAGAAACAAAGGAGAATTTGAGGGGAGAGAAAGAGAGCATGCAGGAAGAGAGATCAGGAGAAAGGGGATTGACATTAAAATTTTTTTAAGTTCCAGTCAGTGAAAAATCTGATTCTGAGGATTAAGGATTATTTGTACATAAACCCAGGAAAATATTCAATCATGGAAGTAGTAAGAATAAGAAAATGAAAATTTAAAAATATTTCCCTGAAACTTAAAAAGAAGGAAAAACAACAATTTTAAAGTAGTTTCAGTAAATGTGATCGGTATTGGTAATATTGTAAGAACAGGGACACTAGAATGGTTTGCTAAATGTGATGTGAATATTATTGTTAGAGTATGTGAGATTTTTGACAAGTGAAGAAAGACTGGAAACAGGAAAATTGTCAGGTGGAAACATAATATGGAACTTAGGAAGTGAAAGTAGTTCTGGAGTGACTGTATTGTGCAAAAAAACAGTGCAAATACTAGATGTAACATTGGTAAGGATGGGAAAGTTAACTGTTGTGGATTTAAGGTTGAGCGAACATGTTTATGGAGTTATAGTGTCATATGCATATGTAACTAGCAAGAAAAGAGAGAAATGATTTCATTATGTATTAGACAATGTAGTGGTTTTAAAAGGGAATTTATAATTGCAAGGGACTTTCATTGTCATTTATGGGAAAAAATGTAAAAAAAGAGAGAGAGATATGTAAGGAAAATACAGGAAATGATAAAATGTGGTAAATTAGCTGTGTGGAACAAAAGTCACTGGACGTATAGAAGAGGAGCACTGGGATGTGAAATTGATTACTTTGCATTATCGGGAGGCTTGGGGTTAGCAGATAGTGATACAGTTGTGATGTTGATGTTTTTTTCAGGCCATTTAGCAATGTGGATGGAGGTGATGGAAGAAAGCGAGTATATTAAACTAGAAGAAGGAATAAAAGGAATAAATGAGAAATCGTGGGATGAAACTGGTGAGTGGGAAGTATTGCAAGTACAGAAGGATGATATACACATGATGGACTGGTCTGAATGGTGGACTGAATGTAAAAAAAAAAAGAAGTATAAAAGGTGTTTTGTTTTCAATGGCAGGATGGTGTAAGAAAAGAAGAGACAGTGAAGTATGCAAACATTTATAGAAATGTATTACAGAATTCAGAAAATGATGCAAGAGAGTATTATGATATGGAAAAGAAATATATATAAAAGAAATCAAGAAAAAAATAAAGCATTACTGTTTAGGCAGAGATATTATTTACAAGGGGCAATGGATGAGGTATCTGCATATCTGTGTAAAAACAGTAAAGGAGGATATTAGTACAATGAGGGAAATGAAAAGCTTAAAAGGAAAGGTAAAAAGTACACATGAGCAAATTATAAGTATTGTAGTACATCCTGTGGAAAATATGCATAAGAGTAAAAAGATTAAAAAAAAGAGAATGAAAAGTAAAAAAAAATCCAGAATGAGTTAAGGAAGAATTTGAAAAATAAATTACTGTTAGTGAATTGCATGAATTACTTAGGAAAGTAAATGTTGATTTGGTATCAGGCCTAGATGGTACAAGCTATGGAATGTACAAGACATTAAAGAGTTGGCAAAGAAAATATTTTGTAACTGTTCTGAATGAATGGTTAATGGAAGAGTTTGTTTATGAAAAGTTGTGTAGTGGAATATTAACATGTATATGGGGGAAAGATGAGAAGAATAAAACAAATTGGAGACCCATCACATTAAATAACACATATTATGCACTTTTTATGAGAATAATACAGAAGAGAATGGAGGGAAGGAAATATGAAAGATATTGTGAAAGAAAAAGCATGCAGTATAAAATGGAATGGATTTCAGGAATTGTTATTGACTGTGACAGAAATTGTGGATGACATTATATATAAAAGGGAAAATGTGAAACTTAAAGTATGAGATACTAGCAAGGTATTTGATACACTAGGATGTGATGCTTTGTGGGATGCCATGGAGAAGTATGAATTAGATAATACAATTGGAAGAGTGTGTACGTCAGCATATCAAAATAATAGAATGTGAGTGCTGGTGAACTGATGGCTAAGTAAAGAAATATGCATGAACTGTGGTATTAGACATGATGTTCCATATGTGGAATATTGTTTTAATTGATAATAAATGTAACAATGAATGAACTGGATTAGAAAAATGAAAGAACATATGTGATGCAGAAGGAGATGGTGATTCCAATAGTTTTGACATATGTAGATGACATAGTTGTAATTGCTAACAACAAAATATGGATGATGGGAAGTGCTGGTTTGTCAGAATGTATATTTAAAGGAAATGAGAGTGACCTCAAAAAAGATAAAAGCAAGGGTTTGGATGATGTGGTAAAAACTGTGGATTTGTTTTTTAATGAAGTGTCTTTGTTAGGAGTAAAATTTGGGAAAAATTATGTAGTTGTAATGCAAAGGGATGGTTTGATAAAAGAAATGCAAACATATCTCTTCTGTGGAGGATGTATAGATTAACAGGAAAAGGTTTATCTGGGGAATCTAATATCAATGGGAAAATAGCATATATGTCAAATGTTTATATGATTGCAGAAAAATGTGAAAAAGAAATTGTTCAGCTGGTGTTATCTTTCATATGGGGTACAAGATTAAACCCAGTAAAAAGAGGTATCTTGTATATGAGTGAAGATGAAGCTGGACTAGGATTACTAAAGCCAGTTATTCATTCTGTGTCTTCAAACTTGTATAGAGTATTAAAGTGGGTGAAGGAAGTGAATGAGAATTTAATAGTGAGAATGTTTAAATATAAGTACAAAAATCTAGGACATGATGAGAATAAGAAAAAGAGAAAAATATTAACATGAAAAAGAAGAAATTGATGATTTTAAGAAAGATAAAATGATGTTGTATAATAATTTGATGAAAAAAATATTATTATGTAAACTCATTGGGAAATGTACTGAATGAAGTGATTAATGCCACTAAGGTAAGGAAAAAGTAGTGCACCAAGATAGCAGATTGTCAGTATTTCCTGTAGAGACTAGTAATAAAAAGTTATCATTAAAGAGGAATGTGCCATAAAGCTAGAAAGTTGAAAGAGTGCATTATTTTTGTGGAGAGAAAGAGACAACAGAGCATTTTTGAAATGTAAACGAGTGGTGAAACTGGAAAAAGTTGTGCTAAGAAATTTTTTTGAGAATATTAAATGACGTAAACATAAAAATATAAATATGATTATGTATGGATATTATAGAATAATAAGAAATAATATGTGAGAAGTGTAGATAATATTTTTTTAATGTAATATAGGTAATATATGTTGCTTGGAATGAAACCTGGATTGAAATTATTTTAATGGGAACTGAATTTTGACAGATATTTTATGAAAAGTCACAATATGGTTGTGCAAAAGGAGTGGGTATCAGTTATGGAAGAATAACAATGAGGGTGGTGTAAGAAAATAGTAAATAGTAAGAAAATATATATATATATGTCCTTGCAAATATGTATGTATTTTGTAAATAAGTAAATATTTTATGTTATATTAAATAAAGGAACCCCTACTCTTTTCAATATGTGCCATGGGATCTTCTGCATCAACCTGAGCTGCACCAGCCCATGTATAGGGGATGTCAGTTTAACATCTCATCTGAAGGAATATCCTCCAGTACTTGAGACAAGTGGGCTACCTATTAAGACACTAACACACTGGTCTAGTAATGAAGACAGGTGATCATCAACTGTTTCTGGATGTGGAGTACCTATATTTATAATTGTCTTGAGCAGAAAGTGAATGACAAAATCCCAAAGCAAGCAAAATCTGTAAATGCCAAAGTGATCTAAATTAAATTTGTGTTTCAGGTATATTATAGCTCTAAGGCATATATTCCACTAATATGTTACAATAAGTCTTCCAATATGAACAACTTTACCTTCTCATTTGACCCATGTCAATGACTGTCCTACAGTTCATAACCCTGGAAAGTTCCTACATAGAGTTATGTCCCTTATTAGCTAGAAAAATACATAGCTTTCTTTAGCGTTTCCAGTCCCATATGTTTATAATCCAGGATATGCCATTTGTGAAGATACTTTGGAAAATGACAGTGATATCACTCGATAGTTATGCCCAAAATATCTCTCCAAAAAAAAAAAGATTTAGACATGATTTCAGGGTAAATACCCTAATAAAAGCCAAGAAACTGTAGTATCTCAAGTCACCTTGTACTTTAAAGGTTAGAAGAGTATTTTGTTGTTTCACCCCTCAACCACAAGGTGTCAGAAGAATCTTTTATCTAGCTTTATTATATGTCCTGTCTCAAATAAACTGTAGTTGGCTTATACTGTTTGCTTACTAGTGGTGATTGAGAAAGGATAGATATTTTGGATGATGTTAAAGAGCTTGTTACAAAAAAAAATTAAGGACACATTCTGGCTAGCAATGGTTAATGAAGAGATGATGCATATGCACAATGAGATAATCTCACTAGGACTAGATGGTTAACTGTAGTGCACAGAGTATAGAACTATGAACACAGATATTGGTATTTGTGATGCAGGCTAACTGATGGGAAAGCAAGTGGGGCTTTCTGAAGTTCTTTGGTCAGTAGGAAAGGAAGAAAAATGAGTCACTTTTCACTATTTAACTCAAAGACTAGACATATCCAACAACTGGAACAGCCACAGAAGTTCCTCACTAAAAGAATACAGGCATAAGTAATATGTCCTATGCATACAGCCTCAAAGCTTTAACACTGTATAGTGTCTCCTACATGCTTTTGAGGGGACATTTATACCTGTCATACAGGGCATTGTCAAACCCCACTGTGATGGACCCCCTGCATATCCACAAAAACAGCACCAGAATTACTCATTCTAAAGGCTTAAACCTTGCCTGTAATATAAATAGGACCTGCTGGAGATATATGTATGTATCCCAGAGACTACCCCATCTATGGAACAGGCTCCCCATCCATGTGAAGCAGAGTTTCTCCCTAACCCAATTCAAGTGCAACTTGGCCAATTGGATGGGAAGCCAGAAATTTAACCCTGGTTTGGCACCTATGTCTCTAATGGACATAGGTAACCTATATATGGTTCATCTCCTGGGCCCATGCTTACACTTATCAAGGGTATCAGAACTTGTCAGATAGTTGGGATGCATGGCTAGGCTTAAAAAGGCCCTTGCAGTCATTAGCCTAGTAAACACCTATGCACCTAAGCCCTGAACGAGCATCAAAATCATCCAGAATGTTTGTTATTGCCGGGATGTCATGAACTGGATATTTAACTTCTTCCAGCAGCTGTTTACAGACAGTCTCACTGGGATCCATCTGGAGAGTGGCACTGTGGCTTACAGAAAATGGAAAAGATGGCATGCTAAATGATGTACTTTAGCAAGGGTAATGGAGCTAAGATATGAATGTTCATAAGTACAGTGAATGATGTGAGAAATATAAGGTTTGTGCTAAGATGATTTATGAAATGTTCACCCATGTCTACTCTGCTCAAAATAATAAACATAGCTATTGCTAGAGTTGAGAGATCACTTGCCTGTTGAAGCAGTATTATTGCAGCTTCAGATGGTCAACACTTGACCTGTCTTTTACAAAGCTATCCTGTGGAAAGCTAATTATCATGAGAAGTACTGCATGGAGTCAGGTAGCAATTAACATGATTACATCATGAATGTTTGAAATGTTAAAAGGGCTAAACATATAAAATTGACAAAAACATTATAATCATTGAAATTACTGAACAATAAAAACACAGAACTTACAAATGATTGCAAAAAGAAAACAATTTCATTTTGTGTTATCTAAACCATAACCCTACTACAGCAGTTAGACCAAAGTTGTCCAAATAGTGAAAATGTTATAGGCAGGGTGTATCTGAGATAAGGTGTTGGTTAATATTAGGGGCAAGGTTATGTTTAGGTTTACCACATATTAGTAAAGAGGTAGAGAAGGGCCTACTTTAGTGATGTGTGCTAACCTTAACCCTGACCATTATTCTGCCCCTACCCCTAATCATGCACCTTACCTTAAAAGAACCCTTTCCATAACACTACCACTACTCATGAGACTTTGGGCACCCATTGCACACAAATACACAAATTTAGCCTCTTCCCTTGCACTTATTCTATCTCTAACCCAGAAATACACTCACTAAATCTTTCCTCTTACCTAACCCGCACTATAACCTTAACCTACAAACACTTGAGCACAGGCACATACTCACACACACACACACACACACACACACACACACACACACACAACACTCTCCCACCTCTAGTATAAATTGACTTACCTCTTTCGACAAAACAGTCAGCAACATGGAAGTTCAGTAAAATGAACATTCACATAAACAAACCTGCATTACATTTTGTCAAACAAATGAATGTTCAGTAAACTGAATGGCATTCATTAGCATATAGTGCTGTATAAATTACCATCCTTTATTATTCTTACTTTTAAATCTCAAAAAACAAACCAAAGGAAGTCCAACCATTACACAAAATGCAAGACTGTTTAATATACACTGCAAAACTTGCGAGTTCAAGACGCTTTTTCAATGCAAACAATACAGGCAATGAACTGAGTACTTAAATAGTGTTTAAAACCACAACCAGCCTATCAAATAGAACCAATTAGCCTTAAAAAAACCTTTAATTACCAATGATATGCATGAGGAGCATTTTAAAATACTTAAAACTAAAATCATAGTTTTAAAAGAAAACTAAAGATCTAACTCCAAATATGCAATTAAATAATAGAGTCTTTTAACTTTAATATAGGCTTAATACTATTTATTGTATTCAAGCCAGGTGGGGCATCAGCCCTAAAATAATTTGTCCCCTTCAATAAATACACATAACACCAAATGACATTTGACAACCTTTATTGAAATTCCATAAATATAACATTATTAACTAACTAATATTTTCATTTATTAATCACAGCATAAATGTCCATATTACTGTTAACTTAGGGCAGTGTGACTCCGCTCACCCTGACCAAGTAAGCAGCATCCTTACCTCTGCTTGCTTACTTACTTATCAAGTAGCATCCAACCACTCACTTGCATTTCCCAATTCATTGAAATAAACATTCAACCAAATAAGCAGCATCCTCACCTCCGCTTGGTTACTTTCAAGCAGCATCCAACTGCTCACTTGCATTTCCCATCTCATTGAAATAAACATCCAACCAAATAAGCAACGTCATCACCTCTGCTTGCTTACTTTTACTTGTCAAACAGTGTCCAACCGCTCATGTGCATCTCCCAACTCATTGAAATTAACCTCCATTACCAGAGGGGGAACAGAAGAGGGACAAGCGTGCCCATCTTCTCCACCCACCTGCATGCCAAGACTTCCAACAAAACCTTCCAAAACAACCTAACTGTACATTAAAAAGGTTGAAGCCAAACATCATTCGATGTACTCTATCTCCACAGAACCAATATTGAAACCCTGTCCTCCAAAGTATACAGTTGCTGAAGCAATTGAAATCAAACCAATGAACCCTCTATAATACCACAGTAATACCCATAACATTGTAAAACCTCTGCAAAGCAAACATATCCACATTTATCCTAAATACCAATCTTATCTCTGCAATTATTCCCAAGTGATAACCTGCCAAGTGTACGACTAAACAGGAAATAATAATGCCCAAATGAGATTTCCTTTTCAACTGCTCAATTTAATAATTCAACCATACCCACTGTCTAAGATTACAAAAACATCCGATGACCAATGCAGTATTTGCTGACCAATGCAAAACCCATAATGCCAATACCCCCCCAGACTGTAACCCATTAAACCCCCAATTACTAAAACATCCCTGACAATAAAATTTATCTTGTCAATAGCCATAGTCTGTTAGCCTTCACTCTAGCAAATTCACCCCAACCCCAAAATCTATGGCTCCTCCATCCCCGATTTAGTAAAATCACATAACCTTATCATCTTAATCTGGGCCAACTGAACTACCGTACTATGTTTCCAAACCTAAAAACAATTTAACCAAATCTTGGAATGCCCTACCATATACCTTCCTATCCAAAAGCTGCTTGGAATCCTGTACCACATCCAGTCATTGTAAGTCAACCTGAAGCACCCCTCCTGCTACACCAGGAACTGTTACCACTGTGACTGCCCTATTTCCCAATGAAATTAATAATTTTCCCCCCAAACTTCTACTAAACCTTCAACACCAGCCTGATTCTAACTCCAAGCAGTAACATCCTTCCTAACATCCTTCCCTTCTATACACCCCCCCCTCCAAATGTCCTTCCATCTTGCCAGCCAACAAGCCAAACCATTTCCCAAAAAATGCAAAATTCAAGAGCCCAGCAAGTTCCATGACAGCCTTAATCTGCCATTACCCTGATATTACACGCCTAGAATTGTATTTATTTATTTATTTATATACACCTCCCCCAGTAAATCAAACAAACATGACCTGCCACCCCTAGCAACCCCTAAACAATGCCTTGCTTGGAACAACATCACCATACATGTACACACCCTTAGTCTTTAAGACCTGCCCACTGCTAACAAATCCAATGTACAACAGTGCCAAACTCCCATACTAGCACTGGCCATATGCATAGTCTTGCCACAGAAAACTCACTACCATTCCCACACAATGTGACCCCACCTCACAATATTGTGCCTCTGCCCTACCTGTGGACAACCGTAAATTCTCCATAAACCCCCAACCTTCTTCACCCTGGCCCTGACATACCTCATTGCCACCTGTCCCCAAACTATTCCAAAACTGTACTCTGATGTGCCTTAAATAATAAAGTAGGGTTACCTGCAACCTCATTGTGGACGACTCCAGCAGCAGAAACATCCACCTCCAGCAGAGTCCATCACATTTTGAATCCACATCCTTCAGGACACCAGCTGATACACAATCTGTGCTTCCCCATCTGCACCACATCATGCACTGCCCCTGTGGTGGGCACATCCCCTGTGACAGCGTGCCTCCACTGCTGCACCTGCTTTCCACATGTCTTCCCCAATTATGTTCTCCTCTTTCCCACCTGACTCACCAGGCTCTCTGTCAACTGAACAACTAAATGGGCAACCGTAAATTCACGGCAAGGGTCCACCCATGTCCCTCTTGGACAAGAATAGAAAGTAGTGCATGTGGAAATAAGGGTTGTACTTAGCTAACCTATAAGGGGCCTATAGCCCTAATGCTAGTAACTTCCTATGATCCTGCAATTGTTGTGACTCCACCCCACCCACCCTGAACCCCACCAGCACTGACATGCTTTAATGAGCACTAAATAAAATAAAATTACCTGTAACCTCATTGTGCGCCACTCCAGCAACTGGAACTTCCACATCAACAGACTCCATTACCTTTGAAATCCACTTCCTTCAAGCCAGTAACTGTTGCCCATTTTGCACACCCTCGTGTGTCCTCATTGCTCACCACTGCTTCCACCATCTGTGAGCTCACCATGTAGCACCACAGCAACTGGTACACCCATCACAACACCATCTGCAAAGAAAAAGACAAAAGTAAATCCTCTAAATGCAAGAGAGGGTTCCACCTTATACCCATATATTCCACATTATAGCAGCCGCATTCCTTAGCTTGGTACTGGAAAGAAAAACAGTCAGTGCAATGAATAATTTAACCATTCCATATCTTTGACAGTACCAGACATTACAGAACCTGCGTGGCATCCGTGATAAAGGAGAGGCTTTACCTAACATAACACCCCAGAACATAACCAAACCCCAAACAGATCTCAGAATATACTACACCGTAATCATTCCTACCAAACTTAAAAGGCAAACAAAAGCCCTATTTATCTGTGAAACAGAGCTGTCCTATTCCAACAAACTGGTGTTGCATCAACAGGAATCCATTGAAGGATAGCAGTTCAAAACCATCTGTCCGTTCATCCCAAATAAAGGTTCTGCACCAATCTGACTCACGTGATGGGCATGCAGCCTAAAGTTCAAGGACACCCCGTATTAGGCCTTCAAACCCTAGCCATATTAAGCCCAAAGCCAAGGGCAATCTGTGAAAATATGTACCGTTGCGAGGTATGAATTGTGAAAGGGTGTGAAGTCTGAACAAATGCCTATAATTATTTTACAACTTCAAATTATAACAATTTGCCAGAAACCCCTGATTGTATTAAAACAGACTAAAACTGTGATGCTAAGCTCCAGGTCTTACCTACTTTCTAGATAAATGGCATGGCTTGCCCCCCTCCCTCCACACAAAGCACACGGAGGAACAGCTAGGCTGCATAGAGCTACCTGAGACCTCCCCAAATTAACATGTTATAGTACCATGCTACTCAACACCTACCCTGAAATGCTGGTGTGAGCCCCTACCAAACAACCCCAACATAAAAGCCACTAAGTGTTAGAATAACTGCTTATCCTAAACACTTCAGACACTGCTTGAATCCCTCTGCTCTAATCACTGACCTTAAGTGAAAACATCAAGGTATTATGTCTGATTGTAGAAAAGTTCTAACTGCTTCAATATTGTATGTATTCTGCATAAATATACTATGGCCTTATATTTGTGATACACTGTGTATGTATTTGAGGAGCATTTCTCCCTGGGCCTCCACTGAAAAGGGGCATACTATACCCATGTACCAGTAAATTAGCATGTATGTTCTGAAGGATATTAAGTCCGCTACTCAAGTGTCTGTTATCATAATTTTTTTAGACCGGAATCCGTTGTCATAGTTTGCCAGAAGATCACGATTTTATGAGAATGGACAAAAATTATGAGGCAACATCTGGACATTCTACGAAATATGTCCAATTGAGAGACATGCAGCAACACCACATTTGTCACGGGGGCAGTAACTAGTCCCCATGCCATACCACTCAATCTATTAGAGTGAGAAATCTCTACAAAGCCATATATAAAAGTGAGACAAATGACCCAAAAGGGATAATTTTTAGATCTTGCGCCTACAAACCTAAAAAGTTTGGTTTTGCGTTAGCATAAATTTTCTGACAGGTATGAAGCCCAAAAACACAAATGTTCATCACTATTTATAACTTCAGTCCTAACAATTTGCCACTGATTTACCAGAGATCTACCATTTTATGAAACGCACCAAGAATGATGTAAAATCCATATGTTCTACAAAAGTCATGGACTCTCTGTAAAGTCAGGGAATCAGGGACATTTGACAAGTATACAAAGTGCTGAGAAGGCCGAAATCTGTATAGTTAAGATGTACACCTTGCACTCGACTTTTAGATGACACCGCTCATTGAGCTGCTCTAACGGCACCTGCACATGCGTGACAATAACCATTCCTCATGCTGCTACTCGGCTTGTGGAATGTTGCTCTACAAACCACACCAACAACATTCACCACTAAGGAAAAAAAAATGATCCAAAATAAGAACTAAACCTGGGCATTCCATGTAACTCTGTGCAGTTGAGATGTATGATGACCACACTTCCCAACCATCCCCCTACCCCTGTAACAGTCATCACCACTCCACGCATGCTCACCAACCGACAGCCACAAGCACCTCACAACTAGAATGAAAGCCAACTCACTTCTTACCTTATATATATTTTATTACAATTATCATCTTCACAGTGCTAGCCCCTCCACACCCGCAAGAGTCTTCCATATTCCTTTCTCCTTTCCAACTTTATGACTCAGCTGTAACCAGCAGCATCAACTTCCAAATTCCTTCAGTCAACCTCTCCAGTGCAGCTATTGTGCACTACAGTTAAACATGTTAGGCATAAAGAATATTGGCTCTTAGAATGATCCAGATGATACTAGATCAATGATTTTCATGCAATTATATGGCTAGTGAAAGTCTCAGGTCATGTCAAATCAATGACTGGACAATAAAACTGTATATATACATACATACATATATATATATATATATATATATATATATATATATATATATATATATATTTTGTGTTTCAGTACATAACAGTTATTTGTGGAATTAGTAAAAGATAAATAAAGTGTTTGATACTGGTACCTTTCAAAACATTCACCCCATGATATAATAAAAGCTGTTTATGCAACTGATATACAGGCGCAGCTATATAAGTCCCGGATCCTTCAACACATCAAACTGCAACCACAAGTAGCTGAACTGCAGGGGAGCATGGCAATGACACCAAACAAGTATGCAGCCTGTGAAAAGGCATCCGTGGCCCAACTACACCTCACCCAACTGCCAGAGTACCTCAAGATGAAGCCACTACCACCACCAACACCAATAATAGCACTCACCTCGCAGAAGCCAAAAAGGCAGTAAAAGTCAACAAAAGGTAAGTCTGCACCCCTATGCTGAGAAAGACCTATTGTGAACTCCTTACCTTTGGCAAGAGCCATGTTCCACTTGCAGCCCAGAAAGTTTATAACGTTCCTGGATACCAAGGATTTTAGCAAGCATGCTCTCCCACAGGAAAATGTAATATGTATGGAATGAGACTGTCCCAGATTTATGAGAACTGACAAATGTTATGCAGCCAAAACCTGGTCCATCTGCGGATTCCACATGTCCATTAAACTTTACATCTCCCCCTCCCCTACCAATCAACACTACCCATACATGCACTGCAAGTCTTGTGGCCCAGAAAAACACCTTAAACAGTCTTATCAGATGGCTGAAAGTAATACAAGGAAAAAAAAAAAATTATGAGGTTAATATTTGCATCTACCACACCCTTGCTGCATATATAATACTGCTACTTATATATACTGTAACTTAATCTCCATTACCCACCATTGTTAAGCCAAGGCCTACCTGCACCAGCCGTACCTACAGGTCATCTTGGACGTAAACTCACAATAGCAAGTTCACAACAAAATGTGATTCCTCACCCAGTTACACTTGCATAACTTATTAAGCTCCTCCCTACCCTTACCTCATTTCCTCCAAATTATCCTACTTTCCTATTTAACCCTTTCCTCCCCTTACCCCAACTAGCTTCTTCCCTTACCCTGATAAGACCCATTACTACTTCTCTCTAAACCCCACCTAAAAATGTCCCTGGACATATTGGTCTGTTACCAAACCTCATTTATCCATTTATATTCCATTGATTCAGTGGTAGCAACAATGTCTCCCACTCTATGGTTTAATGTCATTTTTTGTAACACTCTAAACTGAAAGGAGTGGTCATGTCCACAACACAATATATGCTTATATAAAGCATTAGTACGCAATTTTCTACGAATGTTGATATAATTATGTCTTACCTGCATAAAAAACTTGCACATTTTACACAATAGCAAGATAAATGACATTATCAGTAAGGCAGGTGGCAAATGTCTAAAAAATAAGTTTTCTTAGAGATATGGTGTATAAATTCTGTATCAATATTTATATATTTACAAAAATTACCGTTATAATGGGAATTATTTGTTTTTTCTTCACTGTATATTGTTTACATTGATTACACTTAAAGTCTTTATAACATAATAACTGTTTAAGGTTTTTTTCTTTCTTATAAACAAAATGTGGTCTTTCATTAATAATCCTACAAAGATCATTATCTGATCGTAATATATTCCAGTTTTTCTCTATAATTTTCCTGATCTGCTGAGTTTGTCTGTTATATTTAGTTATGTAACTAAGTGGCCAATTTCTACTATCTGATACATCCTTATTGGTGGTAGAAGCTTGGTCACTGTACAGATAGGGGCATGCTGTTCCTTCTTGCTCAAACATCACATATTCAATTTGTTCTTTAACTAAAGTAGTATTATTTCCCCTAGAATAAAAGTCACTTGCCATATGGTCTAGTTCTTTCTTAAATCCTTCCTCTTTAGCATTTAGCCTACTTGCTTGTAGGAGTTGACTTTTTACAACACCTTTATATATATGGTGAGCATGCATGCTGTTAGCATGCAGATATCTAGTCATTTGAACATCTTTTCTATGTATTGATGTATGTATCTCACCATTAGTAACAGACAAAGTAATATCTAGAAAATTAATACTTTCTTTTTAAAATTTTAAGTCAAAGTCAAGGAAATCAACACTTTCACGTAGTTATTATACAAAAAATTCTAAAGATTTATTATCACCGTTCCAAAAAAGGAAGATGTCATCCATGAAATGTTTGTAAAATTTCAACTGACTTCTTTTAAAATTAATATTTGACAAAGTTGAATCATATATATAAGTGGCTAAATTATTTTACGGCTGATGCCAACACCTGGCTTGAATACTATAAATAGTATTAAATAGTATTAAGCCTATACTAAAGTTAAAACAATGTATTATTTAATTGCATATGAGAAGTTAGAGCTTTAGTTCTTTTAAAACTATTATTTTAGTTTTATATATAAAATGTTCCTCATGCAGATCATTGATAATTAAAGGGTTATTTTTTTTAGGCTAAGTGGTTCTATCTGATAGGCTGGTTGTGGTTTTAAGCACTTTTTAATTACTCAATTAATTGTCTGTATTGTTTGCACTGAAAAAGAGTGTTTAACTCGATAGCTTTGCAGTGCATAATAAACAGCCTTGCGTATTGTGTGATGGTTGGACTTCCTTTAGTTTTTTTTTTTTATATTTATTTTTTTACTTTATAGTCCATTTAGCTGGGTATCCTGTTTATATATTCTTTACTTACCTTTAAATCCTTACCTACTTTTGTTTTTTTGCTTTTTTTTTTTTTGAGTGATATTTACTGTGATCTTATGTTTGCATGCATGTATATATAACTAAAGAAACACCTGAAGACATCACTAGTCTGTAACAAGTTAAGTGTATTGTTTATTAGCTTCTCCTTCAATGCACACTAGAGTATATTTGAATAATCAAGGGTCACTTTGTTATTATATAGAAACCTTCACAAAACATTATGGACACTATTATATCACAGTGTTTATTCTTCACATGCTAGTTGGCAGCAGTCAAACTATTGTACATTTACAAATATAGATTCTGGGAATTTTACCCCTTTCAATTATGTGGACTACATTTACAAATATTAATACAAATTCCACATTAATTTTGTTTTTATAGCCCATTGAGCAAAAATTAAATAGTTGCATAATCTTTTTTATCTTGCATTATTATACTGTCACCCTCAACTTCTTGCATATATTCAGACTAACAGTATGGCAAATACATGTTTATCCTTGTAAAATGAATACAACAAGCCATAATCTTTCAAATTATACACTTTGATATATGTGTAAATATCAGAACAAATGGCAACCTTTTATAGCCATTTTAGTGCTGTTAGATCTATTAGATAGTTGGATCTAGTCTGTATATCTCAAAAAGAATTAAGTACTAGTAATAATTCTCACCTTGAATCAATGAGTTAACTTATGCAGCCCACATGAATCTAATTTAGACACAACAGTTTATATGCAGAAATAATCAAACATCTAGCAGCATTAAACAACTGCATAGTGATAATCATATGACATTACCATATTATCCTCTTCACCCTTATTAAATATATTTAAGCCTATGACAGTTACAGACATGCATGTTAATCAACTGCAAAACACAGATTTAGATTATACACTCTCATACATAATTTTTGGACCAAATGGCAGCTTTTCATAACAATCTATTTAGTGCAGTTGGACATGTTAAGCAACAGTTGGCTCTGGTCTCTCTACAGATGAAATAATCTTGGCACAGTGTCCTAGTTCTGCAATGAACTGAGTGAATCATAAGTATTCAAACTGTGCACTCTGATATATGGCTAAATATTGAAACAAATGGCAGCCTTTCACTGCAATCCTGATATATTAGGTACCAGGTGGTACTAGTCTGTCCATTGCAAACATGAATTAATATTAACGTAATCATTCTCACCCACTGCCAGTCTGTTAGCCAGGCAATCTACTTGAATGTGCTCTAGCCACGATAGTCTGCATTCAGTAAAAGTTCAAGCACTTGGGAAAATCTAGCCAATTAAACAACTGTATACTCTTTATTGCTGTCCCCATTATCTATTTTAATATTTTCACACTTCAGTAAAGTTACAAATATACATGGTCATTAACTGTAAAATAAACAAATAGATTTTTTTTTCATATTACATATTCTGATATTAAATTAAATATTGAAACTAATGATAATCTCTTATAACAATCTTTTTAGACAGACATAAGTTATAGTTAGCTTTAGTCTGTCCATAATTAAAATAGTCATGATACTCCACCTTTAATGCGTAAAATATTGTTACTTTTGCTGCCTTCTGTTACCCAACTTTAAATATACTGTACTCTATTCATAAATAACTGTGCCATTGAACATGCCTGGTATGCACTATACCTGTTCATCAAAGCCATTAGTCATTTGTAAAGAATGGTACATAATGGGGCAAGACCATGTGCAAGGTCTTGTCCATTATGTGCACTCAGTATGCCTGACTGATTCACAAACAGCACTTCTATGGATCATGAGCTGGTCGCAATGGAGTAAGTTATACATACCCAATTAAACATACATGGGTGATTTTTCATTTGTAAGTAAAGCAGTCCATTTTGCCTGCTAATATGAACACAGAGCAACATATCAGCACTACTTAAAACTTATCTATATATGTACTTGTAATGGAGTGCCTAGTGTTGCAGGCCAGCCTGCTACTACAACCAGATTTATCATGCCCCTTACACACAGTGATGTTGTCAAGCTCCCTAAAAGGAGCTCACACAGCACCAGACCCTCCGGTACCATATTATACTAAGGGCTACACCCTTAATATGGATCCCATAATGACTGTAATATCTTTACAAGCTGCAATCAGACATGATGGCAGAGCATAGAGTAGTGCTTCCTTGCCCCCTTTCTCCTTTGGTTTATAGATAACCCATCTCCATCCTGTATTTCTCCTCTATTGGGAACTCTTCCATTATTTCCATTGGGGATGTCCATTCCTACGAACCAGTCAAACCTACTTGCCTGTAACAAAATGCTTCTTTTGAAGGTGTATTCCCAATCATTTGAATGCCTTTCCCTCCATATGTCCAGCAGGCACCTTGCCTCTTTCATTTCTTGGGCTAGTTCTTGTCTTATCATTTTGTTAGATTCCTTCTTCCATATAACTGATCCTTTTGCAGTTCTGTGATGACATTGTACTCTCACCCTGGTTATTTCTATTCCCTCTCTTCTTGTTTGTACACAGGTAGTACACAGGTACTACAGTACTTATCACCTCGATACAGCACTCTTGTTATAGAAAGTACCCCAAAAAAGCAAACCCCATTTCTCGGTCACCCACATCCCCCAGAACCTTTTCTTATGTTTTTCTGTCTATTCCTTCTAGCATGTCGAGGGATCAGTTGCTAATGTCCTCTCCTGCTCAGCTGGTGAACCTGGGAATATTGAGGCAATGTTGCAATTGCCTCATGTACACAGACAATCCTCTCCTCCTCCCACAAAACACAAATACATGCGGAAGATGCAACTATACGGCCAAACTGGAGGCTGAGCTCTCTCAACATAGGACTGGCATGACCAGACAGGAGGAGAAGGTAACCACACACACTATAGACCCAGTCTCACATAATACCATCACAACCTCAAATCATACACATAAACACACAAAGACATACTCGGAGGCTCTGATCAAAAATCTACCAAAACAGCAGAGGCCACCAAAGCAGACACCCAAACAACTACCACCTCAGAACACAACACCTGCAACACATAGACCACACAGTCAGAGTGTCAAGCAGTCACAGCCCTTAAGGCCAAACACAATGCCAGACACACTAGTCATTGGTGACTCCATAGTCAGACACGCTGACGTCCCGCTCACCAGACTGAGTAAGGAGAAGGTCACAGTAAGCTGCCTGTCGGGTGCTAGAATCCGCCACATAACGCATGCACTCAGGTCTTTCAACAGCAGGTACAAGTATGACTCAATCATTGTCCACGCTGGTGTTAACGACCTGAGATGTACCTCCTTGGACTACATGAAAAGAGACATAGAGGAGCTCTCTCATTATGTAGCCCAAGCAGGTATGACCCTGACCTTGAGCAGTATCCTACCTTCACCAAGAATGATGCCACAATACAGAGATAAGATGATCAGCTTTAACAATTGGCTTAAACTCTGGTGTCATTCAAAGGGGATCCAATGTCTGTCTGCCTGGGATGACATGCTGGACAAGCCACGCTGCTTGGCAAGGGACGGCTTGGACTTGCCACGCCTGGGATTGCGGATTTTGGCAAAGGCTCTTGCCACCCCCATAGTGCCTTTTTTAGGCAAGGCTCAAATTCTAAACCTACCACCCTACAACAAAACAAAGAAAAAAAACTAAGGGTAATGCTGCTCAATGCCAGAAGTCTCAACCTCAAGATGCACGCACTCGAGGCCCTTCTCAGTATGGAGAACATCGATGTCTGTGCTGTGACAGAAACCTGGTTCAAGGCTCCTGAGAGCACCCCAGCACTATCAGGTTTTACCTCATATCATGCGTTCCGGCCCCAAAACCCGGACAATACCAAGAAAGGAGGAGGGTATCCATATTCATCAAGGACACCCACACCTCAAGATTGGTGGCATCGCCGATGCATCGGAAACCATCCAGGTGCAATTAACCATAGGCAAGATTGCTCTGCAATTTGTAGCATGTTACAGGCCACCCTCGCAAACTCAGGAACCTCATATGGCCTTCCTGAAAACACTGGAGGATAAATGTATCTCCGAACACCATCATACTAGGTGACTTCAACTACCCTAATATAGACTGGGAACACTACTCAAGCCCAAACACTCTAGCCCAAAAGTTCCTGGAATTCATAAACTCAAATGCCATGGAACAACTAGTCACCATCCCCACAAGAGGAGAAAACATACTTGATCTCATCATCACGAACATGGGAGCACAATGTTCAACGCCGAAGTATACCCCTCACTGGTGAGATCTGATCACAAACTAATCTCGCTGGAGGTCCTCATCCCGCCCCACCGAAATGAAAAAGACCACAGTAAAGAACTTCTCGAAGCCGACTTCACACTTCTAAAGACTAGTGTGGTCTCCTTTAAGGCCCCTGAGCGGCGGTTAACATTACTCAAACCGCTGAATCACTTACAAATGCCTTCTACCAGCACCTGCAGGGCTGCATGGATCAGGCAATCCCAAGCAAAACAAAGACTCTTTGTACCAAAGGCAAGCGTCCAGTCTGGTGGACCCCAGCCATAAACAAACTCTACAACAAAAGGAGAAAGCTACTACAAGATAGAGCAAAATCCTTAAAAGGTAAGACACCGCTGATCACTATAAGTACAAAGCTAAGAGCTCTCATAAAATCATCCAAAGCTAATTTTGAGAAAAAAATAGCTAAGGACTCTAAACACAACCATAAGGCATTCTTTAGCTATGTCAGAAACCTAGGAGGAAACTCCCAGATATGCTCAGAATTAGTTCAAAATGATGTGAAGATTACTGATCCTACAGACATTGCCAACATACTGGCTGACAGGTTCAGTGCAAACTTCTCCCCCCCCCTAAAGGAGAGATATCTATACCAAATGATTGTAGCCCCCCAAACATCTCTAACGCCCAGGTGAGAACTGCTCTCTCCAAGGCTAAGAACACAGCATCCATGGGACCTGATGGTGTCCCCAGCTGTGTGCTCCATGAACTCAACGAGGAATTAAACCCACAGTTAGGACAGCTGTTTAATCTTAGTCTCACCTCCGGATACGTACCCAGGGAGTGGCGCACAGTGACTGTGGTCTCACTCCACAAAGGCGGTGCCTCCACCGACCCTGGAAATTACCGTCCCATTAGCTTGACAAGCCTTATCTGCAAAGCCATGGAGAGGATCATAATGAATCTCATAAATAAAGACATAGGGAACTTGCAGACTTTGGATCCAACCCAGTTTGGCTTTGTCAAAGGCAGATCATGCCTTTTAAACTTGGTTGACTTTTTCGAAACAGTCACCAAGGCCATTGACGAGGGAAAGGCAGTCCATACAGCCTACCTAGACCTGGCGAAGGCTTTTGATACAATACCTCACTCGGGTATCATTGAAAAACTCATCAACTTAAATGTAAACCCATACATTACAAGATGGGTTGCAAACTGGCTGAGTGACAGAACCCACAGGGTCAGAGTTGCTGGCGCCATGTCAGACTCAAAGCCTGTCACAAGTGGTATCCCACAGGGCTCATTCCTGAGCACACTCTTGTTTGGCATCTACTTTTCTGAAGTACAAGCAAACACAGGAGGGTTATGGCTGACAAAGTTTGCAGATGACTGCAAACTGGGCGCCGTAGTTGAAAACACATCCAACACAGATATCCTTCAGAAGGGTCTCACAGAAACGGATAACTGGTGCCAGAGCCATGGCCTGAAGTTAAATGCCAAGAAATGCATAGTCATACCCTTCGGGAAAAATAAGGTTACCCCTAGCTACCATATAGGTGGCAATCCCCTGAACACAGAAGAAGTTATTAGGGACCTGGGAACCCAGGTTGACAGTAGCCTTTCATTCGACACTCATATTGCTAAAGTAGTTAGGAAGACCTTCTACATTGCCCACCTTATCATGAAGGGATTCACATCTAGATCAAGGGAAGTCATAGTCTCCCTATACTCATCACTCATCAGACCAATGATCGAGTACAATGCCCCATTCGAATGTATCTGACCCGACACTTGCAGCAGCTGGAGAGGCCACAAAGTTCCTCACCAAAAGGATAAAGGGTCTCAAAATCTGTCTTATGCTGCCCAACTGAAAGAACTCCAGTTATATTCAGTTGCTTACCGCTTGCTCAGAGGTGACCTATGCCTGACATACAAGGCCATGTCAAACCCAGATTTGATGAACATGCTTCATCTCAAAAAAATCTAGATCCTCAGAGCCACAAGGCGGGAGACTTAAACCTCGACACGGTTATTAATAGGATGTGCTGGAGGGATAGATTCATCACCCAAAGACTCCCTATGCTGTGGAACAAAATCCCGGTTTATGTGAGGCAGAGCACCTCGCTGGCCTTGTTCAAGAGGAATCTTGACCAATGGATGGGAGATCGCAGATACACCCCAGGGGTTACCTCAGTGTCACTGCTCGACAGAGGCACAGCAAAATAATGGGCATAGTTTCTCCAAACTAAAGGAGTGGCGTAAGCCACAAAACTATGGGCTAGGCTTATAAATGCCCTCGGGCAGATAGCCTAGTATGAACCTATGAACCTATGAACCTAAATGTTCTTATAGAAGCCTTCTTCATCTTATTGTTCAACATGCACCCTCTTCCATTCCCTGCCAGATGGTCCATCTACATGCCCACTGTGGTTTACATATCCCACATTTTATTACTTTTTCTGTGATTATAAGAAGACCTCTATGAACCACAATTGCCACTTCCCATTTCCTACCCCTACCTTGTTCATTTCATCCTTTAAGTAGTCAAAACGTAGTATTGTTGCCCCATTTCTAATGTTCATTCTTTTTTTCTTGTAATATAGCAATGTATCCCTCATCCATTCATCTAGCTATTCATCTGTCCACAACCCATTTTTCCACATGCATTGGGGTGTCACTTTAATGGTGACAATCATCTATAGCCAAGGTTCACACTGTCAGGGGGCTAGCCCTGCTGTGGCTGTTCTTCCATACTACACATTTGCACACACACACACTCACACCTATGGCCAATTTAGAATGTCTCGCCCACGTACGGCATGTCTTTGGAATGATGGAGGAAACTGTAGCACCCAGAGGAAACCCATGCAAACACAGGGATGACAAGCAAACTCCACATAGAAGGTCCCCCGGCTGAGAATTGAGCCAGAGAACCTCTTGCTGTGAGGTGACAATGCAATCCACTATACTACTGTGCCATCTCAACTGCACCACTGTGCACGTCTCCCTTATCATCTGTAAATGTTCCTGTATTATTTCTTCTGATAGGATTAGATGAGCCTCCAGGAATAAAAGAATATCAGTAATATATAATAGGACTCTAAATGTTAGTTTGATGGCTGTCCTGCTTTCAACCATAACTTTCCCCTAAAGAACAAATGTGATATCTCCAAATACAGCAAAATGAATTTGAAGAAGAAGGCATAGTGCCTTGAACGTTTTGAGATATGTCACTGTTAGACAAAGGCAGCCTGTAAATGCTTGACCACCCATGCCCAAACCTACATATACCCCTTAAAATAACCCTAGGGTATCAAAACTTGTCAGATGCATTTAAAAAGCATGACTAGGCCTAAAAATACCCCTTGAGGTCTTTAGCCTAGTAATCACCTATGAACCTAAAGGAGATCAAAAGCAATTTGCAAATTCCAGCAATTTTTCTAATGTTCCCAGTCAACACAACTAAACAACAGAGTAGCTATCCAGTCCTTTTTCTAAAGAATGGCTTAGCAAACTTATCAAAAGCCTATTGAATGTCATGGAAAAAAACAACTAATAAAATATGCTGGCAGAATGATTTTCACCATAGCATTTGCATATTTGTAAAGGACAAGATCTACATGGTGTTGACAGATTGAACAAGGATATTGTATGCATAATTATGAAGAATACAAGGTTATTAGAAGGATTTCCAGGTGTATAAAGAAGTTGTAAAAAAGAAGTTGCTAAGCAGAAGACCACACCCTTTAAAAAAAGCAAATGCATACACAAATCTGGATTGTACAGCTTTTTAGATTATGTGAAAGTTCTGAGATGAGTCGTGTTAGGTATACGTTTCTTTTCCTTTTAATGTGTTCGGAACTGTATAATTAACTGATCTAAAATGAAGTTTTTTTGGCTACATCCAAAAACAAAAAAAAAAAAAGAAGTTAAAAAGTAAACACAACAAGCATATTGAATAAAATTACTAAAATTACTAAAATTACTAATCCTGGAATCTACAGACTATATAGCAATGGACAAAATAACAATTATGCAATTACAGGATTGACCCTCTGATGCAGTAACAATGATCAAAACAGGTTTAAGAAGGAAGTTCTGTAATGCCTGGGTTAACATGATTGATAGACCTCGATGCTTTGCCAGAGATGGCATGCATCTGTCACCCCTGGGCTTCCGGATACTGGCCAAGGCTCTTGCCACTCCTACAGTGCCTTTTTTAGGTGGTATTCCAAAGACCAAATTACCACTTTAACAGCTACAAAGAAATGCAATCTGAGGGTCATGCTGCTGAATGCTAGAAGTCTAAATCTCAAAATGCACACATCTGAAGCACTCCTTAAAAAAGAGAACATCAACATTTATGCTGTAACAGAGACCTGGTTCAAGGCAGAAGAAAGCACCCCTACACTACCAGGCTATAACTCATTCCACACCTTTCGGCCCCAGAACTTGGACCGAAACTCCAAAGGAAGTGGTGTTTCCATATTCATAAAGGATGAACACACCTCCAGACTGGTAGTCCAACATAATGCATCAGAGATACTTCAGATGCAGCTAACATTGGGTAAGACAGACATTCAGGTCATCACCTGCTACAGGTCCCCAACCATGTCCCAAGACTCACACGTCACATTCTTAAGAACCATGGAGAATATTAGGATCCAATCGAACACTCTTATACTGGGTGACTTCAACTACCCCTTCACTAACTGGGAAAACTACTCATGTAACAATACACTTGTCCAACGTTTCCTGGAATTCATTAATTGCAATGCCCTGGACCAGCTTGTTCTTACCCCCACTAGAGGTAGCAACATCCTTGACATGGTCATTACTAACATGGGTGACCATTTCTCTACACCAATACTCAACTCCTCCCTGGTTAGATCCGACCAGAAATTAATCACCTTGGAAATCTTCATCCCTCCCACCCCCCTCGCAAAGGTAACCAACATGAAAAACTTCTCCAAAGCTAACTTTGGACTCCTAAAAACAGAGGTGGCTAACTTCACAGCACCCATGCAAATGGAGAATAGTTGCATGGCTGCCGAATCATACACCAATGCACTGTACGAACACATACACAAATGCATGGATCTCGCCATACCCAATAGAACTAAGATGCTATCCTCCAAAAAAGGAAGTCAATCTTGTTGGTCCCCTGCCATAAACAAACTCTACAACAGAAGGAGGAAACTGATGTTGAATAAGGTGAAGTCCCTAGAATGGAAAAACGGCCTTATCAACCTCAACAAAAAGTTGAGATCCCTCATCAAATCCTCTAAAGCTAGCTATGAAAACAGAATTGCAGCAGATAGCAAAGACAACCACAAGGCCTTCTATAGTTATGTGAAGAATCTGCATGGCAAAACCTAGATTTGCTCTGAACTACTGCACAATGGAACCTCCTATATCAAGCCAACAGATATTGCCAATATACTGGCCAACAGATTCAGTGCCAACTTTACCCCTATCTCCCCCACCAAAGGACCAATTGCAATACCAGTAGATTGTCAGGCACCCAATATTACTGCTGCACAGGTTAAAACAGCGCTGTCCAAGGCCAAGAATACAGCTTCTATGGGACCAGACAGTATCCCTGGCTGTGTTCTATATGAACTACAGAGTGAACTGGCAACACACCTGTGTGCCCTGTTCAGTCACAGCCTCACCTCAAGCTTTGTCCATAATGAATGGGAGGAACAAGGTGGGAGGTTGGCATAATGGTTTAGGTGCTTACCTTACAGACACAAGATGCAGGGTTTGATTCTCACAGGGAGTAATTGGCTAGGCTCAAAATGGCCCACAAGGGCAGTTAGCCTAGTACTAATCTATGAACCTAAACCACATTAAGAATGGCGCACTGCTACAGTCATCCCTCTCTACAAAGGAGGAGTGACTACAGACCTTGGGAACTATCACCCCATTACCCTGATGAGTTTGATATGCAAAGCTATGGAACGCATCATCATGGACCTAATAAACAAGGATATAGGGAATCTCCAAACTCCGGATCCCACACAGTTTAGTTTTGTGAAGGGTAGATCATGCCTGCTCAACTTGGTCGACTTCTTTGAGTCAGTTACCAGAGCTGTGGATGAAGTCAAGGTAGTTCATACAGCCTACGTTGATCTGGCCAAGGCCTTTGATACCATTCCCCACTCAGGAATCATAGAAAAACCTCACTAAGCTAGGCATCAACCCCTATATCACTGGGGGGGGGGTTGCAACCTGGCTCACAGATAGAACCCACCGTGTGAAAGTACAGTAGCTGAATCCAAGTCAGATGTCTGACCTGTCACGAGTGCAGTCCCACATAGTTTGGTCCTGGGTCCCCTCCTATTTGGTATCTACTTCTCTGAAGTCCAGGCCAACACAAAGGGACTCTGGCTGACAAAGTTTGCAGATGATTGCAAGTTGGGAGCTATTATTAACTCCCCAAGTGATGTTGACATCCTACAGAAAGGCCTCACTGAGACCAATGACTGGTCTCAGAACCATGGCCTTAAGC
The DNA here is from genome assembly GCF_019279795.1 of Protopterus annectens. Lineage (NCBI taxonomy): Eukaryota > Metazoa > Chordata > Ceratodontiformes > Protopteridae > Protopterus > Protopterus annectens. The sequence goes on from NC_056745.1 coordinate 1,294,500,512, forward strand.
TCAATGCCAAAAAATGTGTCATCATCCCCTTTGGGAAAAACCTGGTTCCCATGAATTATCACATCAATGGCAGTCCACTAAACACAGAAGGAGTTATAAGAGATCTGGGAACACAGGTTGACAGCAACGTCTCTTTTGACCACCACATTGCCACTGTGGTCAGAAAGTCCTTCTATGTGGCACATGCCATTATTAAGGGTTTTGCATCCAGGAAGAAAGAGGTCATTGTCTCCCTCTACTCTTCCATCATTAGGTCAATCATCAAGTACAATGCTCCATTTGGCATGTACCTCACTACTCACCTGCAACAACTCAACAACTGGAGAGCCCACAAAAGTACCTCACAAAGAGGATCCTAGACCTTAGACACTTGTCCTATACGGACAGACTCAAAAAACTCCAACTATTCTCTGTCTCATATTGCCTACTTAGAGGCAATCTCTGCTTAACTTACAAAACCTTGTCAAACCAAGCTCTGTCAGAAATGCTACAGCTAAAGAAATCCCAATTCCTCCACACCACATGCTCCAGAGACCTTAAATTCATTACCACAATCAACAGTATAAGCTGGAGGGACAGGTTCATAACCCAGAGACTGCCCATGCTATGGAATAAACTTCCCATACATATCAAACAGAGCACCTCACTGGCCCTCTTCAAGAGAAATCTTGATGAGTGGATGGGAAATAGAAAATTCACCTCGGGAATCACTCCAGTGGCGCTGTTCGACAGAGGCACTGGGAACTAAGGTCGGGTGGCATGATGTCAAGGTAATCCTATGGGCTAGGCTTGTAAAGGCTTCAGGGCCATTAGCCAAGTACACACCTATGAAACTATGAACCTATATTAAAGAGTACACAGTAGGAGATAATTACTTATGATGTGGGGGTGAGTTGCAATGCCTTGAACTATGAACATTAAAACCTTTATTACCTGTGAAAAGCTGTTGACATGAACCCACAAATCATACTAGCAGTCTCCTCTGCAGTTATCTGGGATTTAAATGCTACCAGTTCTTCAGGGTACACAGGAAAGGCTGTAGGTATTGTACAAATCCCTTGCTTTGCCAGCTGTTTAATTCAGTGTGGAAAAGACAAAGGTGAAAGCCAATAAAATGCCAGAGTACATAACATTACATAATACTTTCATGATGCACAGGTCATCATTTACTTGTGTAGGTCACTGTTAGCATTGCAGCTGATGTGCTGTCTACAGTTAAATAATCTGTACAGGTGAAGTAAAATTAATCATATGGAAGAAAGTACTGTCACCAAATACTGAAAGGTATGGGGAAAGGGCTTTAGTTCTGCACATAAAATGTTGGCCCTGTATAATTTATAGCAATTAAAGGCAATGGGAATATGAGTTGGACATATAGTATTGTTCTAGAATGTGTGACCTGACCTGACATAGATGAAGAAGGACGTAACTCAAAGAAAGAGAGATGAAAGGCCATTTGAAGATGTTTCAAATTAGATTAAAAATAAATTACTAGGTGGAGAGGGAATCAGGGGCATGAATTGTACTGTTTGAAGTAGTTGTTCAGTGTAATTCATTATAAAGGCTTAAAGACTCTAATGATAAAGCAGTAAAATGATGGGACAAAATTATCTGTGCAGTTGTGTGGAGGCCTGCTTCAACACTCATGATGTCTAGACAGAATTCAGGTTTTCTTTTAGCGACTTGCTATTTTTAGAAGTAGTAGACTGTGCTACCTCTCCTAGTGAAAGTTCAAGCTCTGAGCTCACCGATCCATTTAGTTAAATGGTATTTATATAAGAAGACTTTTCTTCTTATTAGAAACTAGCTTTAAGTGCATTCCTGTGATGCCAAGCTAATACATTCCACTGTCAAACAATTTCGTTTTTTTTGGACTAAAGTGATCAACTATTTTTTATTTGGCTTCAAAAAGCAGAAGGCATCAAATAATCCTGAAATAACTAAAACTGTAAAAATATATTTATGAACTGAAAAAGATTTATCCCAGTTTGTCATAAACATGATAATTTATTTATTTTTTTTTCTTTACCAGGAAAGTCCAAATAGGTAATACCCATTTTCAACGGAGGCCCAGGGGAAAAAGCTCCATTTGTTTACATTGTATTATACTTAGTTCCAGTTAAACTCGGAGTTGTTACATTTCTATTTACATTTATACAAATACAGTAGTTACATTTATACATTCTAACATTATTCAGGGGATTAAACGAGGTTAAACTTTGCATATCATCACCTATCTCCAAACACAGCTTGCTAATGTGTCTAAGATAGTCTCCAAGCATAGCACTGGGAAATAAAGAAACAAAGGATGTTATGCAAAAGTTGTAGGCCTTTTCTAGTCAAAGAGCCCAGTGATCTTCTGGGTCTGTTATTTCTAGCACTTTTTAAGAGAAAAGGAATCTAAAAGTAAGCATCCCTTCTGTTGCCACTCAACTCCTTAATCTTGTAATGATGTGTATGAATTAAATACATCTTCTACTAAATGCGCTTAATTTTATGGTGAGAGAGAACTAGAGATATCAAAAATAATAGAACAATAAACATAGAAACACCTAGAAAACCTATGTAGTTGTCTTTTTCCTCCTCTTCAAGGCTAAATGTGTTAAGTAATTCTACCTGTAAGAGTATAGTTATCACAGAACCAGATTTCCTATTTACCCTGAAAGATTGTACTGCTGTGTATCCTGAGATAAGTATATTCATCAGTGTCTTCAGAGTCTATTTAACAAAGTCCTGGTGTAGGTGCATACCTAAAACTGAGGCATGTGTCTTCTAAAGCATGCAGAATACAATTCGCAGTGTAGGACATACACTGTTGTAGTTATTAAGGAGTGTTTACAAGAGTTATGAAAAAAAATTTTTCTATATTTATAGTAACAGTGCAAACATGGAGTATGATACTGTCATATTGGGGAGGCGTAAACAATCAGTGGGTATTAGTAAAACAATAAACTTAAAACATAATTTTGCTCTTGAAACGTGTCATCTAACATGCACTGTTTTGCACATAAGCATTGTTTTGAAATTTTATGAAAATATATGCATAATTTGCAGAGATTGTACAAAATCTTAGAAGAGCAGTATTCTGTCTGTTTTTCTCATAAATTATTGTTAAGTTCTCTAATTCCACTGATAACTTGTATCTATCCTGCACTGATACACTTTACTTAACCATAACACTAGTAATTTTTGGTAAATGTCTTTTTTCTTTAGATCTGCAGTATAAAATTACCATCACCAGATAGACTTTTAGTACTAGCAACAATGTGTAGCTCACTGTCTAATAAAGTGTTTTCATATTTTACTTTTTTCTTAATCTACAATGTTTATGAAGAATTGCAAAGCAAGCAAAATGTATTTTAGAAGACATCTTTTAGGAACCAAGTACTTTCCTAGCTTGGAAGACTTCATGAAACAAGGAGATGAATTAACTTCATGTTGTCTGTTATTACACTCAATGAGTATAATATTTTTTTATTTTTCTCAACTTTGATATCTAGAAATGTTGCATTGGCTTTTCTATAGTTCTGCTCATACTGAGATAAGCTTAAAATCCATTTTAAAAGGATGTTTGAGAAAAAAGAGGTGTGCAAAATAAAGGGGAACAGTATTTCTATTGATAAAAGTAAGCCTAATGCTTATAAAGAATAAAGAAAAAAAGAAGAAACAATACAAGGCTCTCCAGGATGGTACTCATATATAAAATATATGGCTAGACATACATAGTTATATCATTCAAAGCATGTCTTAGGTGTGGCTCCATGGTCCATTGTATAGCCAACCTCTGTAGATGTGTGTGTGTGTGTGTGTGTGTGTGTGTGTGTGTGTGTGTGTGAGAGGAAAGACAGAGTAAAGCTCTTAACCTGATGTAGGCTATGCAGAGGCTTAAATATTTTTTTTCAAAAATAGGTATCTGAAGAAATACATTTAAAATATTTGCATTTTGTTGAAGCTAATAAAAGAGCAAGGATGAACTTTTTACATGTCTAGTAGAAATGCATAAGCACATCATAATTAGCATTGATAATGCTTTTGTCTGAAAGCATTGACAATTGAAGGAAAACAATTATTTTTAAGTTGGATACTGGAGCAGAAAATATTATTTTTGAATGTCTGTTCAAAGTCTTGCATTTGTTAGGTACTTTGTGTAATTCTTAGTGTAGTCTGCTGAAGTCTCAGGTAATAAACTGGAATCATCTGGCAGATTATGTTGCTTTGTGAAAATAAACATAGAAAACTCTGGTTTGTGTTTCAAACAGTGCTAGCAAAAAATGTAATTAACGATAGCAGGCTTGTTTTTCAAACAGTGACAATGGAAAACATAGTTATGGTTTTGAATCATACAGATTGTGAGAAACTGGAAATCATTAAAGGAATTTAATGTTCAGAAGCAGAGCAATGCAAGTCATTCATGGAGAAGCATTTTTGATATCCTATGGCAGAGACAATTGTTGCAGTGTCTAAACATTTGCAACCAGATGGTATGAATGTTTCTGAAACTAAACAGTTTAGTAGCAACTTCAAATGTTTAAGAGGAATAGAGAATGGTAGTTGTAAAACCAATAAAGACAATTAGTAAAAATATGATTGCTTACACAAATGAAACTATAAATGTTGGATGCATAACAGTTTAAACACAAGTCAAATATAGCTTTACAAAAGAAAATGCAGGGTAATTGAGTCTATGCAGCATTAGGATCTCATAATCTGTCTCTCCAAAAATGAAACATGTATAGAGCAAACAAAGTTTGGATCCTGACAAATTGTAAATAAATCCTGATAGCATTTTTAAAATGCACAGTCATTTTTTGATAGAATAGACTGTCTACCAGAGAGTGTTTTATTAATACTTGTGTTAAATTGAGTGGCACACAAAATGCTAACATACAGACCATAGTTCCATAATAGCTAATACACTCTTTGGTTGTCTTTCCCCCTATTAATTCTCAATAAAAGTGTGCAATTGCAATACAGAAGTGTACAGTAAATTTTCCCACTGGATGTTCACCCTTCTGATGTGTAATTCTATAACTATGTGATGCCCTGTCATAAAAAGAAAAAGACTAAAATCACAGGAATCTAAAGCCAAACTACTCAATTCCATTCATTCCACTTGTTTATGTAATATGGGTAAGAAACATTTTGGCTTCTCTTGTTATTAATCATATTAACTCAATTCATCGTTCTCACACAACATACATTTCCTGAGGATTTTACTCTTCTTATAATAGGGACAGCATTTTATAATGATTTGCCATGGTCCACTGTATATTCCACCTCTGGATCTTATATCCACATACTTCAAATAATGCATGCCATTTGTGAGATATATATGTATGTGTGTGTGTTTGCTCTAGCATAGACTAGATCCAGGCCTGCTGAATCTAGCTTTGTTTATATGCTTGTTGTTTGTTTGCTTGTTATTTCCCTGGAATCTAATTCCACCTAATATGCGGCTTCTCAGCTCTTCTGTGGATCACTAGTGATATCTGCATTGCTTACTGTACTTATTTCCTTGTTTCACTTGAAAGAAAGTTACTCTTTGTCGTTTTTGTATTTAGTTACTTGTAACACATTGCACTCAAGTTACCTGGCACTTGCTCACTAAAGCAATTATATAAGTCAGCACTAAAAATTAAAAGCACTACACCCTCATTCCCCACTGGCCCTTGTTTTCAATTATTAAGGAATTCCCAATATTATTCTAGCATGTCCAAAGGTCAGTTGTCAATCTCCTCTCCGGTCCAGCTGGTGAATCTGGGAATCTTGAGGCAATGTTATAACTGCCTCATGTACACAGACAACCCTCTCCTCCTCCCACATAACACAAATACTTGCGAGAGATGCAGCTATTTAGCCAAACTGGAGGCTGAGCTCTCTCAACTCAGGACTGGCAAGACCAGACAGGAGGAGAAGGCAACTACACACACCACAAAACCAGCCTCACATAATGCTACCACACCACTGAATCAAACATATAAACACACAAAGTCATACGCGGAGGCTCTGAGTAAAAATTTACCTAAACAGCAGAGGCCTCCAAAGCAGACATCCAAACAACTGCTACCTCAAGACACCCCACAAGCAACACATAAACCACAAAAGCAGTGTGCAAAGCAGTCACAGCCCTTAAAGCCAAATACAACACCAAACATACTTGTCATAGGTGACTCCATAGTCAGACACACTGACGTCCCACTCACCAGGCTGAACAAGGAGAGGGTCACAGTAAGCTGCCTATCGGGCGCTAGAATCCGCCACATAACACAAGCACTCGGGTCACTCCACGGCAAGTACAAATGTGACACAGTCATTGTCCATGCTGGTGTGAACGACCTGAGACGTACCTCCCTGGACTACATGAAAAGAGACATAGAGGAGCTCTCTGATTATGTAGCCCAGGTAGGTATGACCCTAACCCTGAGCAGTATCCTTCCTTCACCAAGAATGATGCCACAATATAGAGACAAGATGATCAGCTTTAACAATTGGCTTAATGTCTGGTGTCATTCAAAGGGGATCCAGTGTCTGTCTGCCTGGGATGACATGCTTGACAAGCCACACTGCTTCGCAAGGGACGGCTTGCACCTGTCACCCCTGGGATTCCGGATATTGGCTAAGGCTCTTGCCACCCCTATAGTGCCTTTTTTAGGCAAGGCTCAAATTCTAAACCTACCACTCTAGAAAACAAAAATGGGAAGAAACTGTGGGTAATGCTGCTCAATGCCAGAAGTCTAAATCTCAAAATGCACGCACTCGAGGCCCTTCTCAGTATGGAGAACATCGATGTCTGTGCTGTAACTGAAACCTGGTTCAAGGCTCCTGAGAGCACCCCGGCACTATTAGGTTTTACCTCATATCATGCATTCCGGCCCCAAAACCCGGACCACACCACAAAAGGAGGGGGTGTATCCATATTCATAAAGGATACCCACACCTCCAGGTTGGTGGCAACGCACGAAGCTTCGGAAACCATCCAGGTGCAACTAACCATAGGCAAAACTGCTCTACAAATTGTAGCATGCTACAGGCCACCCTCTCAAACTCAGGAACACCACACAGCCTTCCTGAAGACACTGGAGGGTATAAATGTATCTCCAAACACCATCATATTGGGTGACTTCAACTAGCCGAATATAGACTGGGAACATTACTCAAGCCCTAACTTTCTAGCCCAACGGTTCCTGGAGTTCATAAATTCAAATGCCATGGAACAGCTAGTCACTGTTCCCACGAGAGGAGAAAATATACTAGATCTCATTATCACAAACATGGGGACAAAATGCTCCACACCGAAGTATATCCTCATTGGTGAGATCTGATCATAAACTAATCTCACTGGAAATCCACATCCCACCCCACCCCAAACAAAAAGACCACAGTGAAGAACTTCTCTAAAGCAAACTTCACACTACTCAAGACTGGTGTGGTATCCTTCAAGGCCCCTGAGACAGTGGAAACCACAACCCAAGCTGCGGAAGCCCTTACAAATGCCTTCTATGAACACCTCCAGGACTGCATGGATCAGGCAATCCCAAATAAAACCAAGACTCTTTCCACAAAGGGCAAACGTCTAGTCTGGTGGACCCCAGCCATTAACAAACTTTACAATAAGAGGAGAAAGCTATTACATGATAGAACAAAATCCATAAAAGGGAAGTCAGCCTGATCATTATTAGTAAAAAATACGAGCACTCATAAAATCAACTAAGGCCAGTTTTGAGAGAAAAATTGCCATGGATTCAAAGGACAATCATAAGGCCTTTTTCAGCTATGTTAGGAACCTGGGTGGAAACTCCCAGATATGCTCAGAATTAGTCCAAAATGATACAAAAATCACTGAACCCACAGACATTGCCAACATACTGGCAGACAGGTTCAGTGCAAACTTCACCCCGCTCTGGGCGCTAAAGGAGAGATAACTATCCCAGCGGAGTGTAGCCTCCCAGACATCTCAAATGCGCAGGTGAAAGCTGCTCTCTCTAAAGCTAAAACACAGCATCAATGGGACCGGATGGTGTCCCCGGCTGTGTGCTACATGAGCTAAATGAGGAATTAAACCCGCACATAAGGCAGCTGTTTAATCTCAGCCTTACCACAGGATACGTGCCCAAGGAGTGGCGTACGGCAACTGTGGTCCCACTCCACAAAGGTGGTGCCTCTACGGACCCTGGTAATTACCGCCCCATAAGCTTAACAAGTCTAGTCTGCAAAGTTATGGAGAAGATCATAATGGAGCTCATAAACAAAGATATAGGGGACTTGCAGACATTGGACCCTACCCAGTTTGGCTTCGTCAAGGGAAGATCATGCCTTTTGAACTTGGTCGACTTCTTCGAAACAGTCACCAAGGCCATTGATGAGGGAAAGGCAGTCCATACAGCCTACCTTGACCTTGCAAAGGCTTTCGACACAATACTCCACTCGGGTATTGTAAAAAAACTTACCAGCTTAAATGTAAACCCATATGTCACAAGATGGGTTGCAAACTGGCTAAAGGACAGAACCCACAGGGTTAGAGTTGCTGGCGCTATGTCAGACTCCAAGCCGGTCACAAGTGGTGTCCCACAGGGCTCGGTCCTTGGCCCCCTATTGTTCGGCATCTAATTCTCAGAAGTACAGGCCAACATGGGAGGCCTTTGGCTGACAAAGTTTGCAGACGACTGCAAACTGGGCGCCATAGTGGAAAGTGCATCGGACACGGATATCCTTCAGAAGGGACTCACGGAAACAGATAGCTGGTGCCAGAGCCATGGCCTGAAGTTAAATGCCAAAAAATGTATAGTCATACCCTTCGGGAAAAACAAGGTAACCCCAAGCTACCATATAGGTGGCAATCCACTAAGCACAGAAGAGGTTATCAGGGACCTGGGGACCCAGGTTGACAGTGGCCTTTCTTTTGACACTCACGTTGCTAAAGTGGTTAGAAAGACCTTCTACATTGCCCACCTGATCATGAAGGGATTCACATCCAGATCTAGGTGAGGTCATTGTTCCCCTGTACTCTTCACTTATCAGACCAATGATCGAGTACAATGCCCCATTCGGGATGTATCTCGCCCGACATCTGCAGCAATTGGAGAGACCCCAAAAGTTTCTCACCAAAGGATAAAGGGACTCCAAAATCTGTCATATGCTGCCAGATTGAAGAAACTCCAGCTCTATTCAGTCGCATACCGTCTGCTCAGAGGTGACATGTGCCTGACATACAAGGCCATGTCCAACCCGGAATTAATGGACATGCTCCACCTCAAAAAATCCAAATCCACCAAAACCACTAGAGCAAGCGACTTAAACCTTAGCATGGATATAAATAGGACATGCTGGAGGGATAGATTTATCACTCAGAGACTCCCTATGCTGTGGAATAGAGTCCCGGTCCATGTGAAGCAGAGCACCTCGCTGGCTCTGTTCAAGAGAAATCTTGACCTGTGGATGGGAGATCGTAGGTTTACCCCGGGAATCATCTCTGTGTCACTGCTGGACAAAGGCACAACAAACTAATGGGTACAGTATTTTTTCATATAAGGGGTGGCGTAAGCCACAAAAATTCGGGCTAGGCTTATAAATGCCTTGGGGCAGATAGCCTAGTATAAACCTATGAACCTATGAACCTATGTGTGTGTGTGTGTGTGTGTGTGTGTGTGTGTGTGTGTGTGTGTGTGTGTGTGTGTGTGTGTATACATATATATTCAATATATATATATATATATATATATATATACATATATATATGTATATATATATATATATATATATATATATATATATATATATATATATATATATATATATATATATATATATATACATACATAATACATAATATAATATATATGGGTCTACTTTGAATGACTGAATTTACAAAACTTCAAATCTCATATGGCTGGGACCATATAATCAAAGTTTTATAACTTTGAACATTCAGAAACAAAAAACAAAAAACAAAAACAAAAAGAAATTAAAACACATTTATGCAGGGGGGGGCTTGCCTCCACACCCCCCCGCTATTAAAATATACCAACTCCAAGATTGCACTACAGTGAACAAAAGGGAGTATTCCCATTCCATGCTGTATGTACATCTCTGTTTAAGTGTTCAAAATTTTAAAACTTTGATCATATAGTTTTGGCCATATGAAATTCGAAGTTCTGATACTTCAATCACTATACATACATATATGTATATATATATATATATATATATATATATATATATATATATATATATATATATCATATGGATTCGTATCACTTCACTGAAACCCATTTCACTGAGACCAAATCACCTTAAGTTCATTTCACTGAAAGTTCATTTCACCTAAAACTCATTTCACTGACAAGTATTATTCTAAAGAAGTCAAAGGTATATGTCCTTTTCCCCACTGTAGTGCAATCCTGGTGTTAGTACATATAGTTAGGGGGTTGTGGGGTGTGGGGGGCGTAGTCCATGAATACTCGGCCATTTCTTAGAAGTGTGTTGTCAATATGATAGTCACCAGGGTGGATGACTTTCCAAATGACATTATTATGCATTTCTTGGCATTTAGTTTTAGTCCATGGTTCTGACATCAGTTATTCGTCTGTGTCAGCCCTTCGTGGAGAACATTTGTGTCGGTGGAGAATTCTATGACCACTCCTAATTTGCATTCATTTGCAAATTAAGTCAGCTAAAGGCCACTGACTTTAAAGAAATAAATGCCAAAAAGGAAAGGTCCCATGACCGATCCCTGAGGGACTCTGTTTGTGACTGGCTTCTTTGTAGAAGTGGTCTCCCCAATTCTAACTTCCTGGGTCCTGTCTGTGAGCCTATACTGCCTGTACAGTGTGGAGGTGTGTATGTGTCTCATATATGCAGAAACCCCGTGTCCCATGGCTTACCAGCTACAACTCGGCGTCTGAATGTATGATAAGATAATTGACCAGGTAGGCTGTGGTGCTCTCTGCAGCTTTGAACCATGGTCTGTGTGACTGCACAGATCTCTGCTGTACCCAGGGTTAGGACTACCTGCAGTGAGGGCAAAGTCATGTGTGCACCTCTAGCATTTAGCAGCATGGCTGACAATGTGTGCTGCACTGACACATATATTTTGGTAGTGCTAACTTCACCACTTTTAATGATGGAGTCACTATGGTGCTACCGAGAACCAGTGGTAGAAGCATGATTCCCAGTAAAGAAAGATGGAGGCCATCTCTCGCAGAGCATCATGGTCTGTTTACCATATCATCCCAGGCTCCCAGGTACTGGAACCCCTGGAATATCACAGGATAAATGCGCACATATTAAGGAAAATCATTCCCTGAATGTATTGTGGCATCGGTCTGGGTGACAGCATAAGCAGCGTAAGGCTAGGGACATACCTGCCTGTGACACATAACCAATGTGCTCACTCATGTCTCACTGTATATAGTCCAGGGATGTACATGTCAGGTCAGGCACACCAACATGTACTGTGACAGACCCATGACAGTACCTATTGGTGAGAGACAACACTGCATATGCAATACGGTGGAGTTTGCCACGTGACACACAAGTAACTGTGACCATCCACATACACAGCTAGGTCAGAGGCACACCTGTTTGTCTCCACTGGATTCTCCTATGTGTAACATCTTTGACATGGGCTGAAACCTGCATGGTTATGGGACACAGGTGTGTGTCCATGTGTGGGATGTGCTCTGTATGGCTGTGGCATTCATGTGTGGCTCTGCCTTGGATATTCACTTTTTTGTGGATATGTATGTTGAGGACCACTGCAGATGTTTGTGTGTGTTATGATGGTGTGACTGGTGTGTAAGGTTTACTTATTGTGTTGACAATCTGTTTGTGGACAGATATGTGACCTTGATAGTGACAGAGCATGGAATGCAGGTTACTACTGTCATTGTATTTGTCACACAGTGTGATCCTTGATGGTGTTTATAGAGGGCTGTCCATCCGTGCACATGAGGCAGGTGCTACACAGTGCCAGGACACCCATATCAACCACACTGGCTGGGGAAACTGTAGGATTTTGTCAGCCTTCTAGTCCAGAATCTGAGAGAGGAAGGCTAGGGAGACCTGAGGGGTAGGCCTACAGACCACATGATTACTAATACAGTAGGAAGCTGACAACACAGCAAATCATGTCGACACGCTATGAACAGGCAGTAATAGGTACAACAGGTACATGCATTGCCACACCTCATAGCACATGCAACAAATAGCATTAAACATCAGGGAGGCAAAGCATGCTGTATTGCCACTGTGTTACCGATACTCACAGATATACTGTACTGATAGATGGCAGATTTATGATGTGGGGGTTAGCAGTGGATAGTGCTGGCAAAAGTGGATGAGCAGGGTCTGTACATAATGGTGAGCAATGTATGCAGTCCTGTGATGTGTTACCCTGTTCATGTCTGTCAGGTGGGATGTACATACATCGCAACTCACCCTTCTCAGAAGCTGAGGCCACTGCAATTCATGATCCCCTGAGACTCCATCAATGAGTGGTGTTGTCAAGGTTTTGATACAACCAGCAGCAATGTGCTGCACTGTGGGAGACCTAGTAGCAACAGTGAATGATGTGGGCCACCGGGATAGGAGCTACCTACAGGTCCAACAATCTGCTACTGATGTCATACAACATGCATGGCAGAGGGCTGCAGCTGTGGCCAGGGACTATTCTGGCTCAGGGGGAGGGCCTGCTACACAACCACCACTGTCAACCACAGTGGAGTTCTTGGCACACTGGGGTTCAGCCACCAGCTCACAGGAAACCATCAGTACATATGTCGTGGAGGTGGGTTGAAATGCTTCCACAACTGAGGAGTGTTCAGATAAGCCTCTAGTGATCATCACATTAATACAGTCTCATTCACAGTGGCAGCCTCTGCATACCTGTATGCATATATGAGGTCAATCAGCATTTGTGGTTGGGGAGTTGTAATGCACACATGTGCACACATATTGTGAATGTCAGGAATTTGGTAGTATCACAGCTTGTACTGTACATGTTGATAATTATCCTGTACAAATGCCACATATGTGTGTACTGGCAATACCTCACCCCCATAAATCCATAGGTACCTCTGGTGTGGCTGGGGAACATCAACCTGTAGCCGGTGAGTGTGGAACTATCATGTAATGGCTCACGTATACCCTAGGCATGTTCAGGGCTGACAGTTTGCCATGCAAATGACTGTTAAACAATACATGTATGTTCACTTGTGGGGGGGGTTCACTGCAGTGCATCACACTGGTAATCACAGTAGTATATTTGCAGGAGCTGTAACATATTAGCATGTACTTTTGTATAGGTGTAGCCAGTCTGCTATACAGGGGTGCATTACTATTGTGTAAATGGGTGCACTGTGTGTTAGATGAAGGTCCATCACATACTCTGACATGTTACGTATTTCACAGATGTATAGTATTACCAACATTAACTGCATGTAGCTGCACTGCATTTTGTTTGGGTCCTGTCCAGAGTGTGTCTGTTGTGCATGCCATCATTCAGAAGTTGTGGTGTGTATAATGCCTTTGTGACATCTTACATGTGTGTGTGTGTGTGTGTGTGTGTGTGTGTGTGTGTGTGTGTGTGTGTGTGTGTGTGTGTGTGTGTGTGTGTGTGTGTGTGTGTGTGGGTATGTATTAGCAAACATTATAGTGCAGGTATTCATGTAGTCATGTTGTCCTCCCCTCACAGGTGACCATGGGGGTTGGAGTGTGTCCCCCCTCACAACCTGATGTCAGTGTGTCATCAGACTCTGATGATGATGGTGTCCATTGTGAAGTGCAGATGGGGGTTGTTGGGGGCCAGATCTGTCCCATTTGTTAATGTCAAACTTCTTGCCCCAATGTCCCCACACATGGTCTGTATGCCCAAAGATATCCAGTCACCAGCAGCCACAGATATTTGGCAGTCGGAGGGTGGTGGCATTGAACATGGGAGTGTGGGGACTATGGCATCTATGACTTTAGATGCTAGCTATAGCCAGAGAGTTGGTGAGGTCACACCAAGGCAGATTAACAGGGGTGTTCAGAGGAGGACTGCTGCCCATCCAGCATCTGTCAGAGGTGTAAAAGCACATGTTACCCAGCCCATGTTTCTGTCCCTTATGGAGGCACAGGCACATTGTGAACAGTACACCAGATGGATGCTCAAGGTCACAGATGACACTGTCTGGCATGCATAACAACCTCCACAGCATTTGTGATGCCTTGTGTCATTTCTCTGATGTAGTGGATAGACGGTGGGGTGAGACATTGTCAGTCCTTAACCATGCAATGTCTGTGCTTGAACATGTGGTGGGAATAGGTCATTCAACATATGGACATAGGACAGCAACAACATCAGCTGAGAGCCCATATAGCCATGCACAGTCACACTCCCATAGTGGAAGTACAACCAGCACTACCAACAGGAGGGTGCTGTCCACACCACAACATGGCAGGCCATGGGCACGTAGTCCTGGATGGTCCCATGAGGGACACAGACCCGGCAGACACAGGTCACCATCAGGAAGTAGTACCACATTTGGCCTTAGGCATGGTGTTGCCAGTGCCACACCTGATAGAACCAGTTCCCGTGTTCATGGTCAGAGACAGTGAACTGCACATTCTGCCATATATGGTCCACAGCTGTCCAACATACCCTTCTGTAGGGCTAGCACAAGGCTTGACTGTGTGCATGCACACACTCACACATGATTGTCACATGCAGGTCACTAACAGATGCACACAGCTCCTCTCCAGGGTCCAGCTGACCAGAAACCTTCCAGACACACACACCTGATATCAACTGCATGGGGCAGCCTAGGCCTTTGCCAACCCCACACCTCACCCTGTGCATGTCATGATACCTGTGCCACATCCGTGTTATCCATACCATTGATGCAGGGACCTGCTGATATGTGTCTGATGCACAGGGTGAATATAGTACAGGTAATGGCAGTGTGTAGTGTAGTAGTGTTATGACCTGTAAGGTTCTGTCTGCTGGCAATTGTCATGCGTACATATCAAAGTGTATGTACCTTTGTGCCATGATGCTTTATTGCTGTTAGTATTGCTGTCTGACTGTTGTCTCACAGACCTTATTATTTTTCCTTTCTAGGTGTCAGTGTGTCTAAGTCATGCTGGGCTGCTGCTATTATAGGAGGTGAGGATGGGGGAGTGGCAACACAGACACCTTTTCATTGGCAGGGTATGGCTGTATATATCCATGTTTACCTAGGTGTGTATGTGTGGAACAGTGTGTGAGGGACAATGGGGGCAGACAGCGTACCTTGTATGCATACCCCTTGACACAGTGTGTTACTCTTGATACACGTCACCTGGGAGTTCAGTAGCATCACAGCTTTGTAGGTACAGAGGAGGTTACTATAGTACTAGTCCTGGGTTCCTTACAAGCCTATCCAGTACTCTATCCCCAACAGAATCATCTATCAGCATTTGTTGTCCCTGCCATTGCTTGACACACTTTAGACCCCTGGGACAGATGATTTTTTTTTTATATCTACTCAAGCTTGATGCAGTTGATTAGGGTCTGCATGGTACTCTGTCTGTCATTTTTGGGAGTACATTCCTGATACGGGGCACCATGATTCTCCAGCTGTTTTTTTTTTTTTTTTTTTTTTTTTTTTTTGCTGTGTCATATGTGATTCAAGCCTGTCATGCTGGTAATGCACACTGAATTATATTGACATATATGGGGTAGCTGTTGAAGGGCTGAGCACAACATTGTCATCTAGGCATGCCACAGCCCACCTGTGGACAACCTGTGCAATACCGAATGGTGCAGTACTGATTCAAGGCTGTCTGCATGACACAGGTGTTGAAGGCCATGGATAACCTTTGTGTGTGCTAACATAGCCTTTCCACTTGGTGTAGGTGTCTGCATAGATACATACCAGACTAGCCATGCTGCTAATGTGTTGTTGTACTGACTGAGGACTATATAGAGGTAATGTCCACCTTTTGTCTGGATGCAGTCCCTTTACCTATGTGGTGAACCACATCCAAGCCTTTTCTGACCACTGCCACTACTTCATGGGTGAATGCAACAGTGTTATCAACCTGAGTAACCAGGTCTGTCAATGCAGTTTGTGCATTTATGGGGTTGTCATTGATGTGGGAAATACTGGGTCCATATCCTCACTATATGGTACAATGGCACTGTTTTCTGCATTCAGCTGGAGGCCAGGACTTGGCCACCATTCCATGCCCACTGTATGACCCTATTGCAGTGTGTTAACATCAGTTTGTGGGTCAAGGAGAGAGATCACACTACTCACAGCTGTCACAGCTTTAGGCAGTATCTACATATGTGGGAGGTGGCAGTTTGCATTCATACCTTCATACATGTGGGTCATTGTGGGCAGAAGCTACTCACAGGTCATACTCATGTCTACATATTACACACATAGGCAACACATGGTAGGGTTGCCACCTTATCAAATATGGAATGTGGGACACATCTTGTAGTATTGTGACACTTGGTAGGACATACTATAACCCATGGCAAGTGCACCAGACAGGACTTCCCTTTGTTTGCCAATATGACTGCTTCTTTGTGTCACATCACCATAGATTATGCTATTTCTCAAACCAGTAAGGTGCTTCTGATGTGAAGTAACTGCCTTATTCAGGTAGTAGACAACCTTAGAAGATGTTTGTTGTCCTACACACTGTGGACTTCTGTATTGTTTGTGTTGTTGTCACAGGTCACACCTGGCTAAACATGGATTGCAACCTGCAGGGTGGGACAGGTGGTGGCCATAACCCCCACCTCTACAGATGTCTTCATAATGTTCTGTTGTTTATCACATATCTTTGTTCTGTTTGGCATAACATTGTGGTTTTCTGGCAAAGTTTTGTGAATTCATTACAGACTGATGTTATAAATACTGACAGATATTTGCCTGTCAAACTTCATACCCTTCAGAAAATGCATGCCAAGGCACAACATCTTATGTTATCTCCGATGTGTTTGTCAGAGCAATATTTAAAGATTGACCCTAATATGTGGGCTTTGTCCCACTTTTCTGTATGGCTTTCTCCAGATGTCTTTCTGTAAGGGGTCAAGAGGTAGGTCTATGGCCATAACACAGGCACACTGCTGCAAGGGGATATACAGTACATATGTACACACACACACCCATTCATGAACCACCTATGTTGATAGCAGATCCCCTACCTGGCTAGTTATATGTAAGATAGTGCAATATACATAGCGCATGAAGCACAGAGGCTATACAGTTTTGCAGTGTCTGCCACTACTATTCTGGAGTTAACAGGATGGCACAGGCATACAAAATGGTATAGGCATTGCACACACACTGGCAAGGCAGCCACACTGCTACAGAGGATATGCATACACAGACACACACTCACACAGTCGCCAGTATTGAGATTACAACCCCTACCTATGTAGTTGTATGTAGCATAGTGCTATGTCCTTAATGCATATGCCATGGAGCTGATAAGCCTGGGGTATACCTCTCAACCTGTTAGAACAATACATGAGGACAAAGCCTTCAATAATGGTGTGATACAGGCCCAAAAATAGGGACAAGTTTTACATATTGCTCTTACAAACATAGATAACTGATAGAGGGACCAGTTTTATATTACCATTACTTTTGTGAAGAGTATGAAGTCTGACACTCAGATGTCTGTCATTATTGTCTGACTTCAACTCTTAATGCTTTGCCAATGATAGGCCAGGAAACCATACTTTTATGAGACACAGACAAAATATATGAGGCAATCATCTGGACATTCTGCAAAACAATATACAGTTGAGAGGTATGGACTGCAGAGTGTGAAACAGTGCATCTAAGGTTGATAACAGGGTGGAACAGGCCATAAAAATGTATTATCATTGCACACACACAGGCAGCAAAGACAGACAGCCACAAGGGACATCCATAAACACACAGACTGACTTGCCATTGCTGGGATTAGAACCACTACATATCTAACTATCCACACTGCAGTGCTATGTACGTATTGCATGGGCCATGAGGCTTACTCATGTGAAGAGTGTCTCTGACACTGCTGTTGGGGTGGATGACATCAGGAGCTGCTGAAAGGTAGGCCACTGCTGTGAATGACACTAGAATCAAGGCCATAAAATGGGTGACCGTTACACAGACATAGGCCTGTTGAGCATGTGTATTCTGCTGTAAATGTAATAGATACAGAAACACACACACACACACACACACACACACACACACACACACACACACACACACACACGGCAGGTGATGTGAGATTACAACCCCTACTTCACTACTATTACACAATGGAGCTCACCTTCGTACTTGTGTGTGCCACTGTTTACAATTGGTATGCAAACTGCTGCAGCAGTAATTCACTGTATGCCTTTCAGAGTGTATCTCTCTCTCTCTCTCTCTCTCTCTCTCTCTCTCTCTCAGTCTCTATCTGTCTTTCTCTCCCCCTGTGTCTGCCTGTCTATAATTGTTATATTTGTATATATATATATATATATATATATATATATATATATATATATATATATATATATATGTATATATATACATGTATATCATACTCATCAGATGCAGATATATCTTATATGTTCCGCATACAGATAGATGAGGGTAATCTTGTCTGATAGGGGCAGTGAGAGACAGCTAAGATGTACATAGCTGTGTGTATGCTAAGGCATATATGTAGTTCTATAGTCAGATGTGGGTTTAGACATGGGTTGTAATTCTCTAAGTGTAGGAGCATGCCCAGGATGACCTTTAATAGTAACAGTGGGACTCCATTTCAGAGCTACCTGTATTTGTGTGCTACAGCCGATTGGCTGATGAATCTGTGTAAACAGTCCAGCACCTCAGTGATATACTGGCTGAGGGATCTCCTGGCTGTGTTCTGTCCTTATTACCTGAGTCATATCCTGGGGTGGGTACAGAGTGCATTGGACTGAACAGAGTTTTCCATAATATGTGTGGTATATTCTACACAGCACTGTGATATCCTGGTATGTCAGTGGCAGATCAATATAGAGTAATGTGAGGAACCACTGACAGAAATTTGTTTACTGACTACATACACTGCATGGGCCTATGTTACAGCACAAATTGGTCTAGTGTGCACATTCTACATTTGTCTGCCCAGTGGTTCCCCTTCCTCTTATATGTGTCTCTTTGCCCTTCTGTAATCTAGTCACAATCTTTGTCCACAGTTGCTGCTATTATGTATTTGTAGTTATGGTGTGAGGGGGTAGAAGTCATAAAATCACACACAGGGTTACAGACTTCACACCTCCGACTGTACCTGTTTAGCAGGTTGTCCATCATTGTACCCCATAGATCGGCTGTGGTCCTCAGACAGTTTGTGTTGCACTGTTATTATAAGGCTACATGTTGGTCATAGCTCTCAAATTCCTACAGAAAGACATCTGGACAGGCCCATATATAACAGTTAGACACAGGCCCAGGCATGGGGACAGGGTCTTAATATTGCTCTTCCAAATGTAGACAGCTGTTAGAACAGTTTTGTATTAGCTTGCATTTTCTTATGGGTATGGCATCTGCCTCTCAACTGTCTGTCATTGATGTTTTCACATCAACCTTTATTGGTTTGCAAATAGTTTGTCAAGCAAATGCAATGTTATAACTAGCAGAACAGATATATGAGGCATATGTGTGGACATTCTGTGACACCCTGTCATTCCAGTGGTATGGATGGTGCCCACTGACTTGTTGTCAGTACTGACACAGTAATGTAGCAGCCTTTATATCCTGGTACTTGACTGACTTGTCAAAACATGCAGTCACTAGGCACTGTGTAGGTTACTCAGAGCTGTGTAGTGTCCATATGTCTGGTGCCCTGTCCCTCCATTGTCTAACCTTCCTGCAGTAACAAATATTGACTTCTGGACAATGTGTACAACTCCTACCATAGGTGTAGCTAACATCCAAAATAATTGGCACAGCCAGTCTCAAACCATGGACCCTGTCAACAATAATAATGTACTTAGACCACTAAGTCACAACAGCCACCAGTAAGTACTGTCTACTTCCTGACACTATTAACCACAAATATACTTAGCACATTGACCCTCTGCATATTGTAGAAATGGAACAAGTTATCAAGTTGATTGTGACAGCCTTGGGAATTTGTGGTCTGCTGCCTTTACCTTACAAACATAAATGTTACTGCAGTTCTATGTGAACATGGGTATGTTGGGAGAAAGGGGCATATCTTTCAACTGTACACATTTTCGCAGACTGTCCAGGTGTTTGGCTCATATTTTGGGTCCATTTTTCATTAAATTGTGGTTGTGTGGAAAATTAATGTCAAATCATTAAATAATGAAGTTAGAAAGTAATGACAGACATTTGAGTTTCAGACTTCTTGTCCTTCAGAGAATTCATGCTACTGTAACACCTGCTATTCTTTCAACTTTCTATATCTGTAAGAGCAATATTTAAGACTTGTCCCTGTTTTTGGGCCTTTGCCCCACATTTCTCTGTGGCTTTGTACAGTTTTCTTGCTTTAAGAGGTTTAGAGGTATGTATGGGACTCCAATATTGACATCCATGCATTTGTCCTATGACCCTGCTGTTTGTAAGTCCTTCACATAGTGCAGTTGATTTTGCTGGCTTGGGGCCTACTGCATATTGTGAGGCAGCCAGTATTTTGGAGAGAGTTCCGATTGTCCCACATACCTGTCCATTGTCTGCTGCTATCCTGGTAATCAACTCCATTCCCATGCATACTTGAAGCAATACCATACATATGCTACCATTGTCTACTACTCCATTCATTTATTGTTAAGAAGAGTGACTTACCTTATGCCAGCAGCAGTTGAGAGGACAGTGCTTCAGGGCTGACTCTGTCAGATGCATGCAGTACACAGCCTGTACATGGTAAGGTATAGGTAGTGTGATGTGGCTGGCATCCATTTTACTGTGTGCATGTGAGTCAGAGTGAGATGTCAGTCCCTGGGTCCCTAGGATGTCAGTGTATGTGCTATACAGTGCCTCTTTGCCAAGGCTAGGGTGTACTGGGCATGCCTACATCTGCCTACAGGGATGGGCTCAGGTGGTTCCTCCTCTAAGTCCCCCTGTGCCTGTGGGGACCTTGGCAATGATGGGGAGCTGTTTGCCCCTTCCCTGTGATGTTCTTGCCACAGCTGTTTTCACAGGATTATATTGGCAGATACTATGAACATGTGTGCACATGTGGCTGGAGAGTACTGCAGGGCTCCACCAGATATGTCAAGGTAGCAGAGCCATGATGCGAGCAGCCCAAATACATGCTCTACTATGTTCCTAGTTTGTGCATGTGCCTCATTATGTCATTCTTCAGTTGGTGTGTGTGCATTTCTGATGGGTGTCATCATCCACAGTCCCACTGTGTAACCAGCATCCCCCACTAGATGGCTATATGGGATGTCCCCCCTGGCAAATGTCTGGTACAGCTGTGATGTGTGCCATATGTGGGGAGTCATGATAACTGCCAGGGCTGCCGGCACATGCATTCATGATAGTGCCCTGGGCAATGCATACAACCTGGCAGTTGATGGCATGATAACCCTTGCAATTGATGCAGACTCTGCCCTCCTCACTGGGTGGTGTTTTGATGTGCATATGAGTGCAGTCTTTGGCACCCAGTACCTCTAGGTAGTGTGCTACATGGTGGAAGAGACACATATTGCTGGTCCTCTCCTCAGGGGTGTTGGGAAAATAAATGTGCTCACTGGCATGTGTTAACATGACATCCAGGAACTGGTGGAGTACCCTGGATGCAGATGCCTGTAAGATCTCCATGATGTCCCCAATAGATCTTTGGAAAGTACCTTTAGCTAGTATTCTTAAGGCTACACATGCCTTTGTTTCCACTGGTATGGATTCCTCTCTGTTGGCTCTGGGTCTGAGGTGAGGCCTGCAAAGCTTGGTAAGTTGCTGTAGTATGTCCCTGTCCACCAAGTAGTGCTCTATTTCTAGCTCATGTAGCCCCTGAAAGGTTACCCAGGGTCTGAACACTCTTCTCCTCCTCAGTCTGGGCCTATTATCAGCATCATTATCATCACTGACTTCAGCCTGTAGTGCACACAGATGTAGCAGAGCAGTAGCAGCCCCTATCTTTTTGTCTATTAAAATTCCCAAGTGTGTACTCCAATGATGCAGAGTAACTAATGTCTTTTGGCTTTTTCTGGTTAGGGGTCGCCACAGTGGAACTGTGGTCTGCTAATGATTGGCAGTGGAATTTTACGGTGCCAAGGTGCCAGCCCGATGGTCAACCTTCAAAGAAGGCACACCCATTCACACATGCACCTACCTGCATGTCTTTAAATGTCACTCGACCATGGGGAGGACATGCAGACTCCACACAGAAGGTGCTCCAGCTGAAAATCAAACCAGAGTACCTCTTGTTGTGAAACAACACTAGCCACTGCACCACCACTCCAATGATGCAGAGTATGTGGGAAAAATCATATTGAAGGGTGTATGCATACCTTTTATTGGTGTGCTGCAGCTGCAGCCTGAGTAATTGGCTGATTATGATACATTCCACCTGCCAGCTATATTATTAAGAGTTTTGAATGGGCCAGTGTCAGTGGAACAGGGATTATCAGTCATTTATGCTTGCTTGGCTTTCCCAGACAATCCCCCCCTTTTTTCCTTTCCTTTCTTTCACTGCCAAGCCCTGTGGTGCTCCATGCAAATCTACAGAGCTAGTGTAAACATTGCTAAGCGAAAGGGCCCTCCCCTGTACACGGACATGCTTAGCTTTTCTTTAACCAGCTAAAACACGTGCCATGGGGCTAAGCATACTATTTCAGGCTGAGACACACACCCCTGCTTAGCTGTGCTTAGCTGAGCGCAAACAGGTGCCGCTAAGCTCCAATCTGCTTACACATAAAGTGACACACCCCCTTTTCATGTCAGCTCTCTCTTCTGCCTACACTACCATGGTTCTAGCCCTTACACAGTTAGTACCTGATGACATGGTGGCCCATTTTGCTATTTAGTAAACTTGGCTCATTTACATGCATCTAATTGCATATACCCAGGATACTGCACTACGCCAGGTCTATGCCCTTAACAACTACTATAACCTAGAAACAATAACTAGGAGCAACGCAATGAAGGGCATAAAAACTTCTGTTCCAGGTTACGTAGGTTAGAGCGTTTCATAAAACCAGTCCACAGATCTCGAAATAGATAAACGTAAAATCATTTTAATTTAGTGCACATAAAACTACGGTTAGCGCTTTCGTATAAAGCGCTAACCGTAGTTTTATGTGCACTAAATTAAACTGATTTTACGTTTATCTATTTCGAGATCTGTGGACTGGTTTTTTGAAATGCTCTAACCTACGTAACCTGGAACAGAAGTTTTTATGCCCTTCATTGCGTTGCTCCTAGTTATTGTTTCTAGTTTTATTCTGCTGTGCTTTCTACTAGGGGCATTAACTCCACGTGGATCTATTTTTTTATCTTCAACTACTATAACCTGCCATTGTATGACTCTACATGCTGGCCACTATAATGCAATAACTTTGCATAGCTGTAAATTTCATATTTTATACTTTTTATTTATTTATTTTTTTTGCAAAATAGCATGTTTGCACATAGCTGTGCATTGCTTAAATGTGGCATATGTATTAAAAAAAAGTTTAATTTTTAATATATTGCATTACTTTTTTAAATCACTGGCCATAATTTTGGCCATTTGCATGCTTACTGGACATTATACCACCTTTTATTTGGGCTGTTACAGCCCCTGTTTAATTTCTATCCTCCAGTACATGTTTCTAACCAAGTATATTTTGGAGGCTTACATGACACCTACATGGGTACCTTTAGGCTTCCAGAATCACAAAATTACCACATTTGCATGTTTTCTACCAGAAGATGAGGTGATTTGAATTCTGCAGACACCTCAGTGTCTACACGGTGTAAGGAAGGTCGTACACACCCCAAGCCTTGTTTCCTGGATTACTCAGCAGCCATGTTCCATGTTCGAGCCTTACCACTATTCCTACATGGAGAATCACTCCATGTAGGGTTTATTGAATTGCCCCCACTGTCTAATATATTGATTATACTGAACAGATAATTTTTAACAACAATGAAACTAAATCAACTATTTACATTATTTACATAGGCCTGAAAAATGTTTAAGTTGTACAACTATTTTAAGAAAAAAACTTTCAGTGAAGCAAGCAAATAATGATTAAACAAGGTTAAAAATCAGTTTGGAAAGTCTCAATTAGGTTTAAAACTTTTGTCCATGGATTGTTAATAAAACTCCTCAGATATGTTCTAAGTTCTTTAGTTCTGACTTCTTTGTTTATGGTTTCTTCTAGTAAGGAGATAAATTCACCATGATTCAGAGAGGTGGTAGAGCTCCATTTTTTGTGATACATTTCCTGGATACTGCAAATGTTGTCCATAATAAGCATAAATCTGATTTATTTAAAGAAAACGTTTTAGTAACATTAAAAAAAAATAGAGTTTTAATTAATGTGAAGTTATCTGAAAATAAAGCTGAAAGAAAAGTATCAATATATCTCCAAAAATTCCTTAGTTTAGAGCAATCATAGAAAATATGGAACCAATCTGCATTACATGATGTTAGACATCTCTAGCAAATGATGAGAGTTAAAAATGTTCTGTGTAACTACTTCCAAGTAAATACACTCCGATATTGACCCCAGAAAGTGAATTTTACTGAAGACAGAATTTTAAGTTTTTCTGTCTGGGAGAGACTATGAGTAGACCTTTAGTCATTGTGTTCCATTGCTTAGTTGTTAAAATGGACCTGTAACTTAAAAAAAATGGCGCATAATTTCAGTACTAAATTGTCAAACTGTTGATCATTAAATAATGTTTCAGATATTAGAGTGATTAAGGGAGGTTGATCTAAATATGAATAATTCTGAATAATTCTGCATAATTTATTTTTGTTTATTTTACATTTGTTAACTGGGGGGTGTCTGACTGAGCTGAAAAGACCCTTTTCAGCAGAGGCCCGGGGAGAAAAGCTCCATATAGAAAAATTACAGATACATTTTGACATGATCAGTATACACACAAATTACAAAAGACATATTTTTACAGTGGTATGCAGCACATCAACAGTTACAGTGAACAGAACAAACAAAAAAATATTAATTTAAAAATGAAGGTACTTAATAGATTTGTGGTGTAGAGCTGAAATATGGAACATATGTAGAATACATATACAGTACAATGGTACAGTACATACATTGTACATCAGCCAGTGTTTGTGAGAATAGTTTTCAATCTTAATCAAGTACTCTAGGTTTAGTATGTGTACCTCATCCGCTTTCACTAGCCTGGGGAGCAATCATGGCATTGACAACTTTGCTTGAGATATTGCCTGACAAGGTCTTTAAAGGAGGCTTTGAATGATGTGTTTTGAATGCTAGTGGGGACAGAGTTCCATTTTTTAGCCACTGAACTACTATATAGTGCAACTCCAAAGCTATTGTAGCTGTTGGTGACTTCTAGTAGTAGTTTGCTTGATGATCTAAGAGGCCTTTTGGCCGAGTTATGTTGTACTAGGTTTTTGAGGGCAGGACACTTATTAGGGTGGTAATAGATAGAATGACAGAGGCAGAGTTGATTGTAAGTTAGGAGGTTGGGCAGTTCAAGCCAGTGGAGCTGTCTCCAAGCAGTACAGTGATGAGTTCTATATGAGCAATTTGCAGCAAAGTGGGCAATTCTGTTATAGCAAGCTTCCATTTTGCTTAGTTCAATTTTGTTGAGATTAGTTAGAATGGGAGATGCATAGAGTAGGGTGGATAGAACTTGGGAGTGAGCAATGGCTGATCTTGTGTTGTTGGTAAGAAATGGTTTGATATGGTGGAGTGATCCCAGTTTGGCACTTTTAATAGTTAAGTTGAGATGACTATCAAATTTTAGGTGGGTGTCATTGGTTATCCCCAATAGGTTAGCCTGTGCCACTGGATAGATTGGAGTAGCATTTGTGGAGTAGATAGTGCATTGACTGTTATCAGTGTTTTTGTTAGAACTGGTTATAATCATAAGCTGAGTTTTCTTTAGATTGAGGGTAAGTTGGGCTTTGGCTAGGTAGTTTTCAATGTCAGAGAATGCTAGTTGATTTGTTTGCAGGAGAGTGGGAATGTTTTGTGCAGCACAGATTAAGGTAGTGTCATCTGCATACTGAATGATAGATGCATGATGTGTGGAGGTATGGAGGTCATTTGTGAAGATTGTGAATAGTAGTGGTCCTAAGATAGAACCCTGTGGGACTGCTATATTTATGGGCAGCTGAGGAGAGAGAGAATTTTCCCATTTCACAGCTTGGTACCTGTTAGTTAAGTAGCTTTGGAACCAGGTAGGAGTGGAATTTGATAGGTGATATTGGTTTAGTTTGTATAGCAGGATTTGGTGCGAGACTGTGTCAAATGCTTTGGACATATCCAAAACAAAAATAAGTTGACACCTGCAGGCCTTCAGTTTTGAGGCGGTTTACTGCATCTGTGAAGCAGAGGAGGGCTGTAGTGGTACTATGGGCAGGTCTGAAACCCTGCTGAGTAGGTGATAGGATGTTGCTGTCTAGGAAATATTTTAGCATCTGGGTATGGATGCATTTTTCTAGGATTTTGGCCAGGGGGGAGAGTAAAGCAATGGATCTGTAGTTATTAAGTTCAGTGGAGGTCCCACCTTTATGTATGGGTATAACATAGGATATTTTCCAGAGTTTGGGCACATTGTTTTCAACAATTGATCTGTTTATGAGAGTGGAGATTGGGATAGCAATAACATCTGCTGTAAGTTTCAAGAAATAGCTGGGGAGTAGTTTGGCTGCTGTTGATGAGTTGTTTAGTTTGGAGAGTATGCTTTTGATTGAAGTGGTTGAAACTGTTTTGAGGGTAAAGCTTGTATTGGTGTTATTTGTGTTGGGGGGATAGTGAGGAAGGAACTATCCTGTGATACTAAGGATAGAATTGAGTTCACAAAGTGGAAGTTGAATTGTGTTTCGATGGGAACTTTAGTGTCAGGGGTGGTTGGTTTGGGGGTAGCCTTTTGGGTGGATTTTAGTAGCTGGTTTACATTTTTCAAAATTTTGGGGGGGTTGTGTTGGTATTTAGTATGTAATGTCATGTAGCAGGATTTTTTGTCCAGCCTAATGCATTTTTTGCACGGTTGCGCAGTTCTTGGTACTTAGTTAGGCTTTGTGTTTTTTTGGGGGTTTTTTATAGTAAAGTCAGGGCAGTGTCTCTGGACTTGAGGATTGTTTGGTTTCTTTACTGAGGCAGGGGTTTGTAGAGGTTCTAACCTTGATTTTGCACAATGGAGCGACAGTGTCTTGGTGTTGCAGAAATGTTTTGTTGAAATATGCTACAGCCTGGTCAAGTGGGAGGGTTTGTGGGGGGGGGGGTCCAGTCACAGTTACAGAGTAAAGTATTGAGGACCTCAGGAGATAATTTTTTTGTGTTTCTAGTGCATATATAGTTAGTGGTTTTGCATATGCTTATTCTACTACGTATAAAGTATATTATGTTGTGGTCACTTAAGGTGTCTGGGAGACTGCCTGCGTGGGGATACAATGTGGGGTTGTTAGTTAGGACCCAGTCAAGGATGGATTCCCTTTTAGATTTTTTATCACATCTAGTTGGAATTTGGACTAGCTGCTTGTAGCCATGGAGCTTTATTAGATTACTTGGTGGTTCTGATATGCAGGTGAACCAATCTAGGTTGAAATCCTCCAGAATAAGGATTTCTTGTGAGTATGTGGAATAACACCAGTATAAGAAGTCTAAGGCTAGCAGGTGTATTACCAGGTGGAATATAAATCACAATTGTGGTGATGACCTTTTTAGGGTGAAGTTGAAGTTGTGAGATAAGTATGTCCCAATTATTGGAAGAGGGGTAGGAGATTGGTAATTGACATACAGTTAAGTTGGACTTGTACAGTAAGGCAGTTCCACCCCCTTTACAAAGTGGTCTGTCTTGTCTAATGATATTGTAGCCAGTAGGGAGAACTTCTGAGCTAGCTATGTTTTTATTTAGCCAGGTTTCTGTTGAAGCAACTATGTCTGGGGAGTAGTGTGCTATTGTGGCCTGGAGTTCAGGTATTTTATTTTTGATACTTCTAATATTAATATTTAGCATTAAAAGATGGTTGTTTTTGCTGCTGTTGTTGATTTGCCCAGGGATAAAGATAGTGGGGGTGTTATGTTCTGACATTTGTGTTGGAGCAGTTTGTGTTGTACAGGATGGATTTGGGCCTGGGTTGGGGTGGATATCCCCACTTATGGTGAGCCTGGTGTTAAAATGGTGATACAGACATTGGAGTTTGGTGATGAGTGTGAGAAAGTATTGTGTTTTTTGGAGTAGGAATGAGAGCATGTGTTTAGTTCTGAATTGGTCCATTATGTAGTTCTTGAACAATTGTGGGCAGATATTATTATAATGTGTGGTGTCTGTATATGAGAGTGCATAATGTAGTGTGGTGCTACTAAGTTTAGGGATATTGCCAGAGTTATAATTTGTGGTGTTATAAAGAATTATGAGAAGACAGACTAGACTTAGTTGCGTGATAGTCATGGTTATAAAGTTTAAGATGGTACTAGGTGGTGGTCTGAATAGGAATTATAGGGTTGCACTATATGTGGATGGGTAAGTAATGTGGGTGATGTAAAAAATGCGTAATGGGAATGAGAGTGATTGGGAGAATGTTTGTGTGAAGCAAGTTGGTGCGGTATAATGTGATCTGACCTGAGGAGCTGTGATTGGTGGAGCTGATGTGAGGGTGAGCTGTGGGTGTGGCTGTGATGACTATAAATGTAGAGGTAGTGGGGGTGGGAGGGAATAGGGGGCAGAGGAGCGGAGAGAGCCCGAGCATTAGCGAG
Organism: Protopterus annectens; assembly: GCF_019279795.1. Taxonomy (NCBI): domain Eukaryota; kingdom Metazoa; phylum Chordata; order Ceratodontiformes; family Protopteridae; genus Protopterus; species Protopterus annectens. The sequence continues at coordinate 1,294,529,391 of NC_056745.1, forward strand.
GGCGAACGGAGCGGGGCAGAGCCCACCAAGAGAAGAGTAAAATGTAAGTATTACTTTACAGATCTGAACACTTTAAACAAATTCCTGAGTTCTAATGGCTTACCAGCAAGCAGAATGCAATTGCTGAAGAGCACTTGTGTCCTGGTGGGAGACTAGAAATTTAAAGATGTCTCCATGCTCAGCAGGATTCTAATATAGACTAACTATTGGGGGAGGGAGATAGCACAAGGGGTGTAAACCAGGTGGAATGCAAAGAAACCAGAGAGGCAATCAGTGGAAAACTATCAGTGAAGGCCTCAGTGGGGGTAAGTAAGAATTCAAACTACCTGTAAAGTGAAGGAGAGAAGAGACAGCAAACTTTATTAAGGTTGGGAGTGTGTCTTCACATTGACTTGCTGATTAGTAACCGTTAGCTGTTTGTGCACAGATTAGAGTAGGGAGACACATTAGCAATGAAGGGGAATGTATAGCGATGCAAATAAACAGGTGGGCTTCCAAGTGATACAAACTAAGGCAGAAAGCACTAAGAGGGCTGTTTGATGGTTAATTTAGTCACAGTGATATGAATTAAATGTATACTGTCTATTGGACAGTTAGAATTACTACACTAGTGGGGAGGGAGGACACAAGGCTACAACAGTCAGTTTTATTAGCACGCTGAGAACTACTAAGAAATACTGCTAATGTAATAGCTTCACTCTCATAAAAAATACAAGCAGAATGCCTGAGTGGACTGACCCTGCTCTAGAGGCTCAAAATGTATATCCTTGTTTAGTTTTGCAGTACTGATTCCTTCTTATACTGTATGGGTGGAGTGGTAGCCGCAGACTGCAGATTTGCTTGAGTGTGCTCTGAAGAGAGAGATAAAAAAAAAAAAAAAGAGGATGAAGCTAGTAGAATGAGACAAAGATAGGTTAAAGGAAGTAGTGAGGAGATAGGAGGGTGTAAAAGAATAAGCAATTGCAGTTTGTAGTAATAACCTGTCTTGTGATGATAAGTTATGTCTGTCACAATTTGCTGAAATTGTAATGTTTCCAAGTCTTTAATACACTGCTTCCAACAAATAACATTTTTAGTTTCCCATCCGTTAAAGATGTTAATGTTAAGTTTATCCGGGAAGTTTTTTTGTAATTTTAAAGGGGATTATTAGGTCAAACCAGGATTTGATATCTGCATTTGAGTATATTATTTTTCTAAAGTTGTTAATAATGTTATTTAGATAGTTTAGTTTCATGGGTTTTGTCACATTATATTAAACAGTGTGACTAAGAAGAAACCGGAACTTATTGGATGGATGTTTGAAAGGAATTTTATATGACAGTAAGTTTCCATTCTATATTATAACTATAGGCAGATATTTCCAATGTGAGTTGTAATTTGAATCAATCTAATTTAATGTGCTTTTAAGTAATGATGCTTTGATATATGTTTCCAAGTCAGGGAATCTTAAACCACCACCATCCCACGATCTAATATGAGGTATATACTCAATCCTGTTTTTGTTTGGGTACTATAGGAAGTTTAATAAAGTTTTATTTATGAGTTTAATATAATTATTCCCAGGATGGGTGTCTAAAGTCAGAACAATGTATCAAATGTTTGGAAGGAGAGTAATTTTTAACGATTGCAGTATGTCCTAAAATTAAAAAAAAAACATTTTGTTCCAGCTACTTATGTATGTATTTCCCAGAGATATTATGCTTTTATAATTTGTTTCTCTTGTTTTTTCCAAGCTTTTGCATAAGGTTATCCCTAAGTGGTTTAGTGTATTAACTTGTTCTCCAATAATGCTTTGGTTAACTAGCTGAGATTTCCCTTTGTTATTAAGAATAATATGTTTAGATTTTTGCTTAGTAAAGTGGAGGCCTGAAATTTTTTGAAAGTTATTTATTACTGTGTCTAGTTCTAATAATTCTTGATTTGACTTAGGTAAGGTAAGCAGAATATCATCCACAAATATTTTAGAATTGTATTGATTATAAATAGTAATGTGTTTGAGTTCTTGATTATTTCTTATTGATGGCGCTAATATTTCTATGACAAGGGCAAATAATATTGGGATTAAAGGGCAACATTGTTTGGTGCCTTTGGTTATGGGGATATACTTTAAAGTGAAGAGGCCTAATTTGACGTATGCCAAATTATCTTTATAAATAGCCTTTATCGTGGAGATGACAGATACTGGAAATGAGAATGCTTTTAGTGTTCCAAACAAAAAATCCCAGTTTACAGAGTCAAATGCTTTTTCTAAGTCTAGACTCACCAGCAATGCTTCTTCATTTTCTTTGTTTAGGAATTCTATTAATGTTAATATTCTTTTGATATTATCATGAGTATGCATTTTATGAATAAACCCAGTTAGGTCATTATGAACTAAATGTGAAAATGGAACCTTTATTTTGTCCATAAATATAGGCATAAATATTTTGTTTCATTATTCAATAAAGAAATTGGTCTATATGATTTACATAGCTGCAAATCTTTGTCATATTTAAGAATATGGGTAATCAAGGAGTATCTCCAAAAGGGTATGATCAAATTTTTAGTTTGTACTTCCACCAGGGTCTTATGAAGTAAAGATATCATTGAATCTGGAAAAAGCTTATAAATCTCTGCTATTATGCCATCTATGCCAGGAGCTTTGTTAGTTTTAAGGTTTTTGATTTTATCTTTGATTTCATTTAGAGTTATTCATTTCTCAAGAGTTGTACTAAGATTTTCTGGGATGGCATTCAAATTTAAAGTGATTAATTCTTAGGCTGTAACATTTTTGTTTTTATTATCAGAGTTATAATGTTTGGTGAAATGATATCTAAAGGTGTCTAATATATCTCTGATATCAGACACTGTTATTAGTACCTTCATGTAATAATTTTAAGATATTATTTGCCTTGGAGTATAATTTTGCTCTTAATGACAAATTGTGAGTGTGTTTGTGAGTAAGAACATAAGAGGTTAATTTCATTTTTTTCTAGTGCAAAGTTTGTTTTGTGTGCCAAAATATTTAGATATTTCTTGTTAACTACATCTATTTAATTTTTGTTATTTGAGTTTGTGATGACTTAGATCTCAAGGAGGTTAATTGAGATTGTAGGTTTAGTAGTTCCGATTCCCATTCCTTAAGTTTTTTTCTTATACAAAACTATAGTTTTACCATAAATACATGTTTTTAGAGCATCCCAAACCATAATAATGTTTGTTTCAGAGTTATTTGTCTCTAAGAAAAAGTTTAATTTTGATAATAACCATGGTTTAAAGTCTTTTCGTTTGGCGATATAGACAGGAATTCTAGTAGTAGTATTTAGTTTTATGAAGTATATTTGTATATCTAACATAAAACAATCATAGTCTGATAAAGGACAGAGAAGGATAGTAAAGGATCTAAGTTTTAATTTTAAATCATTGGAGATAAGGACTTTATTCTGCATTTACGGTGGAGATGGGATTACATCAAGGATCAGCTCCGAGCCCTTTCTTATTTGCAATGGTGATGGACAGGTTGACAGACGAGATAAGACAGGAGTCCCCATGGACTATGATGTTTGCAGATGACATTGAGTGAGAGTAGGGAACAGGTGGAAGAGACCCTGGAGAGTTGGAGATATGCTTTAGAGAGAAGAGGAATGAAGTTCAGCAGGACTAAGACAGAATATATGTGTGTGAATGAGAGGGAGGATAGAGGAATGGTGAGGATGCAAGGAGTAGAGGTGGCGAAGGTGGATGAGTTTAAATACTTGGGATCAATAGTTCAGAGTAATGGTGAGTGTGGAAGAGAGATGAAGAAGAGAGTACAGGCAAGATGGAGTGGGTGGAGAAGAGTGTCAGGAGTGATTTGTGACAGACTAGTACCAGTAAGAGTGAAAGGGAAGGTCTACAAGAGGGTAGTGAGACCAGCTATGTTATATGGATTGGAGACAGTGGCACTGACAAAAAGGCAGGAGTTAGTGCTGAATGTGGCAGAGTTAAAGATGTTAAGATTTGCACTGCATGAGACGAGGGTGGACAGGATTAGGAATAAGTATATTAGAGGGTCAACCCAGGTTGGAAGGTTTGGAGACAAAGCCAGAGAGGCAAGATTACATTGGTTTGGACATGTGCTGAGGAGGGATGCTGAGTATATTGGGAAAAAGATGCTAAGGATGAAGCTACCAGGTAACAGGAAAAGAGGAAGGCATAAGATAAGGTTTATGGATGTGGTGAGAGAGGACATGTACATGGTTGGTGTGACACAGCAAGATGCAGAGGACAGGAAGAAATGGAAACAGATGATCCGCTGTGGTGACCTCTAAAGGGAACAGCCGAAAGAAGATGATGATGATGATGATGGAGATAAGGACTTTATTGTGGTTTTTGAGTTTTAAATCCTTGATCAGTGTGTGTATAACAGAGTTAGTTTTAGTTTTTTAAATTTTTTTTTATAAATATTTTATATAAATCTTAGAAGCATCTTTAAAGGTCACCTACCCCGACTGCTGTGCACCCTGGCTGAGCGTGTATTACTAATCTTTCTGCCCTGACTTACCCCTGTGATCTAAGCCCATGAGGACACCTCAAACCTACCTAAAGTATTCAGCTCTCTAAATTGCTCAAGCAAACAAACAACCAAAGCAGGCTTCCTAGCTGCCTCATCCCCTTTGTTTTCTGGACTTTTAATCAGGAGGAAACTAAGGAACTTTCTGCCCTGACTTACCCCTGTGATCTAAGCCCGTGAGGACACCTCAAACCTACCTAAAGTATTCAGCTCTCTAAATTGCTCAAGCAAACAAACAACCAAAGCAGGCTTCCTAGCTGCCTCATCCCCTTTGTTTTCTGGACTTTTAATCAGGAGGAAACTAAGGAACTTTCTGCCCTGACTTACCCCTGTGATCTAAGCCCGTGAGGACACCTCAAACCTACCTAAAATATTCAGCTCTCTAAATTGCTCAAGCAAACAAACAACCAAAGCAGGCTTCCTAGCTGCCTCATCCCCTTTGTTTTCTGGACTTTTAATCAGGAGGAAACTAAGGAACTTTCTGCCCTGACTTACCCCTGTGATCTAAGCCCGTGAGGACACCTCAAACCTACCTAAAATACTCAGCTCTCTAAATTACTCAAGCAAACAAACAACCAAAACAGGCTCCCTAGCTGTCTCATCCCCTTTGTTTTCTGGACTTTTAATCAGGAGGAAACTAAGGAACTTTCTGCCCTGACTTACCCCTGTGATCTAAGCCCGTGAGGACACCTCAAACCTACCTAAAGTATTCAGCTCTCTAAATTGCTCAAGCAAACAAACAACCAAAGCAGGCTTCCTAGCTGCCTCATCCCCTTTGTTTTCTGGACTTTTAATCAGGAGGAAACTAAGGAACTTTCTGCCCTGACTTACCCCTGTGATCTAAGCCCATGAGGACACCTCAAACCAACCTAAAGTATTCAGCTCTCTAAATTGCTCAAGCAAACAAACAACCAAAGCAGGCTTCCTAGCTGCCTCATCCCCTTTGTTTTCTGGACTTTTAATCAGGAGGAAACTAAGGAACTTTCTGCCCTGACTTACCCCTGTGATCTAAGCCCGTGAGGACACCTCAAACCTACCTAAAGTATTCAGCTCTCTAAATTGCTCAAGCAAACAAACAACCAAAGCAGGCTTCCTAGCTGCCTCATCCCCTTTGCTTTCTGGACTTTTAATCAGGAGGAAACTAAGGAACTTTCTGCCCTGACTTACCCCTGTGATCTAAGCCCGTGAGGACACCTCAAACCTACCTAAAGTATTCAGCTCTCTAAATTGCTCAAGCAAACAAACAACCAAAGCAGGCTTCCTAGCTGCCTCATCCCCTTTGTTTTCTGGACTTTTAATCAGGAGGAAACTAAGGAACTTTCTGCCCTGACTTACCCCTGTGATCTAAGCCCGTGAGGACACTTCAAACCTACCTAAAGTATTCAGCTCTCTAAATTGCTCAAGCAAACAAACAACCAAAGCAGGCTTCCTAGCTGCCTCATCCCCTTTGTTTTCTGGACTTTTAATCAGGAGGAAACTAAGGAAGTATGTGTAACTACTGCTGAACCCTTACTGATCTACTGTTTTAACCTTTATAGTTGTTTTTAGTACACTCGCCTGCCAGGATAGCCAGCAGCCTTAGAATTCCTATCCTAACTTATATGTTCGTCCCCCCTGACCTACACTAGCTGCCCTCTTCTTTAGTCCAAGTATTCAATGAGGATATCCTAAGTGGAGTAAGACATATCTTTATTCCAGCCACTTGGTGACACCCTCCCTCATATAGACTTCACTGCAAATAGTGCAGGTTTTTCTCTCTAAACCCTAACCTTCCTCCATCTCACTGTATCTCCTAAACTCTTCTAGCCCACTCTAGCTGTAACATTTATTTTCCTACTCATTCTCTCTAGTTTCTGATACTTTACTCTCTCCCTACACACCCAGGTCTTTCTCCCTTCTAACTTACCCCTCTGAAAACCTCCTTTCACTGATTGACTCGGAACCTCTCTGGAACTCTTTGGTTCTTCCTCTTCCTCTGTACCTCTACTCTTTGCCCACTAGGTGTCACTCTGTCCACATCTAGACTTACAGTACTGGTTTATTCCCTTCCATATTTTTCCTATTTTCACCTCTCTCACTCCTATCCCTTTCCATCTTTGTAGGGCTTTGTGACCCACTCCTCCTTACGCTACCTATCTCAAACCTTCTATCTGCTAGCTTTTTCTGTTACTTTTTCCTTCCTCTCTGGACTCTGTGTGTCCCGCTCTGTTTGCCCTGCGGGCTCACTCCGCTCCCCTTCCTACCCCCAATTCCCACCCACCCCAGGGGTCCTAACCTTATACTTCCCTAGTCACACCCCCTCACTCTTACAACCTATCCTGATCTTTCCCGCTAAAAACTAGACCCCTCCCCTCTGCACAGACTCTTCCCCCCTCCCTCCTTCCTCTACTGCTAAACCAACCTCTTCTCCTATTACTAGCTTCTCTCCTCTTCCTCAATTAACTTTCTTCCCATAAACTTCCACTCTCTATACCTATACCTATACTTTGTATTCTCCTTTCTCACCCCTACAGATCCTCCTACTAATTCATTCCTTCTTTCCTTTTGCCTTATACCTATAACACCACCTCTCCTACCCTTTCTTCCACTACTACTTTATAACTTCCCTTACCTCATCATTTCTACATATGACTCCATACTTACCCACCATGTTGATATTCTTAGCATTATTCTCTACCTCCTTTTATTCTTCTTACCTTCTTACCTTTTTCGAACACCCACTTAAAAAACAGCCAGACTATATAAATAAACATACATCTATCATCCACACCTCTCTTACCTCATTCTTAAATTCTACCTCCACCCCTAGCTATCACCTTCCCAAATTCCATAGGCACTCTCACCTCACCTATGCCTTACCCTCTGATAAAATTGAAACAACTAGCCCTTCCTAAAAGCAACATCACATCCAGACTTAATACTCCTACCTTACAAGACGGTGATATTCACCCCAACCCTGGCCCTTCTTCATATCCCTCCCCTCAAGTATCTAAGCCTAACTTCAATAACACCCTACTCATAGGACATCTAAATATATGAAGTGTAAATAACAAAGTACCCTACTTATATGCCCTGTTAGACATTCACCACTTTGATATTCTGTGCCTCTCAGAGACTTGGCTAAAGCCAGCCACCAAAGACACTGAGATTATACCCAAAGGCTACAATTTATATAGGCTTGATCATTCTAAACGTAAAGGTGGTGGAGTGGCAATTCTATTTAAGAACCATCTTAGCATCTCCACCCTCCCAGGCTGTCCAACCCAGGATGTTAAAGCTGAAGCCATCATCGCTAAACTTCAATTAAATGCTCAAAAAGCTCTTTACATCATCTGTATGTACATACCACCAGGCAACAATATACCTATCTTAGAAGACTTCCTCAGTTGGGTTTCCACTAACTACCCCCAAGAAACTATAATTCTGGGTGACTTTAATATAGACTGGAATACTATTAATAGTGAAAATCCCTCCTGTCATATAAACCTACATGGTTTTACTCAATCCATTACCACTACAACAAGGCTTAATAAACCAAGTAAGAAACAGAGTATCTTAGACTGGATACTCATAAACAAAGTCAATGTCTTATACAAAGTAGGAACTATGCCTGATGACCTCAGTGACCACTGCCTAACCTATATCTCTAGAAAAAAGACTGACTATCAAAACCTCCCTAACACTAGAATAATACGCTCGACCAAACACTTTAAAAGTGACTTATTTCAAAATGATCTCAAAACATGCAACTGGAACCTCTTGAAATCACTTCCTCTTAATGAAGCAGTTTCATTCTTTAACTCAACCTTCCTTTCCATTTTGGATAAACATGCCCCTGAATGCTCTATTAGAATAAAGTCTAATACAGCCCCATGGCTCTCAAAGGAAACAAAGAAATTAATTCATACTAAAAATAAAATTTGGGCCAAATGGAGATACCATAGAATCAGCTCTGATTTTCTTCATTTTTGCCAACTTAGAAATCTTACAAAAAAAGCTATAATCTCTGACAAAAAAACTACTACTGTGAACTTCAACAAACCCATTTAAATAAACCCAAACAATTCTGGTCTTCTATCAACAAACTCCTTTCACCTGGAACAGCTAAAACTCCCTCCCCCATAAACGCAGACCCAGATACCCCTAACCATACTGCAAACGCTTTTAACTCCTTTTTTATAGAAACCATTCAATCTCTTGCTAGACAACTGAACGCCAATACCTTTTACCCTCCAAATAATCTTGTAGATTCCCCCCACAACTTCACTCTTCATCCTATCTCTACCTCTTTCATCTACAAGCTTATTCTCAAACTGAAACCCTGCACCCCCTCTGCTGACAAACTCCCCTCTCTCTTTCTTCAAAAGGCTGCTAAACAGATTGCATACCCTATATCTATACTCATTAATAGGACTATCCAAGAGGGAACCATACCAGTTATATGGAAAGTCTCTCATATCATCCCACTACACAAAGGTGGTAACTCTATTGACTACACTAACTTTAGACCTATTGCTCTTCTCTCACCTCTAGCTAAGATTATGGAGAAATGTATCCATCAGCAACTTGTACAGTATCTCTCTTTACACAACATAATAGTCAACTGTCAACATGGCTTTAGACCCCACCATAGCACCTCCACTGCCCTCTTTTCCTTTGTTGACACCATCAACAACTATCGTAACTCCAATCTTTTCAACTCTGCTCTATTCATTGACCTCTCTAAAGCCTTTGACATGGTGAACCACTCTTCCCTTATTAACATCCTTGAATCCCTCTCATTTGATAACCTGGCTGTAAAATGGTTTACTTCTTATCTTAGCAACAGACATCAAGCCGTTTGTTGAGACAATCATATCTCTTCCTTATTGCCTGTTTCTACTGGAGTCCCACAGGGCTCCATTCTCGGCCCACTTCTCTTCTCCCTTTACATAAACGATCTCAACACTGTAATCCCTCAAGCTACCTGCATCCAATATGCTGACGACTCCACTATTATTTGTTCAGCATCTACCTCTTCAGAGCTACTCTCTCTAACTCAAACTACTTTCAACACTGTAGAAACTCTGTTTACTAGACGGTACCTCCTCCTCAATGCTAAAAAAATGAAACTTCTCCTTTTCACTCCTACCACTCGAGCCTCCCCATTAAACTTCAACATCTTGTCTAATGATACCACTGTCATCTCCCCTGACACGACAACTAAACTGCTAGGTATAACCATCGACAACAATCTCACTTTTGATCAACACATCAATAACATCATCAAAACAGTTAACAAAAAAATAGGATCGTTATACCATATTAAACCATTTCTTACACCTTCTACCAGAGCTACTATCGCCCACTCCCATCTGATATCTACTCTCTTTTACGTTTCACCTATTTTCACTAACCTTAAGAAGGCTAACCTAAATAAACTAGCAACCTGTTACAATAGCATTGCCCGCTTTGCCACCAGTAACCCTTTTAGAACACATCACTGTCATAACCTAAAACTCCTAGGCTGGCTTGAGCTACAAAACTGCCTTATGATCTCACAACTTACCATTGCCCACAAGATACTTTACCAACCTGATAACACCCCTATACTTTCTCAACTTTTAATCCCTTATAATAATCTTACCTCCCTTCGATCTTCTTCTAAACTCATGACCAAATCTGTAAAATCCCATAACTTAGCTGGTGACTCTCTGTTCACCAATACTGTAGGTAGAACATGGAATCAGCTACCCACTGATATCACTTTGATCCCCTCCTTACCACTCTTCAAACAAAAAGTCAAACTGTACTTCCAAAATCACTGGCTTTGTTCCTGTAGGACTCCTGACTAACCTTCTTCATTCCCCCTACTCTACTATAACTATACACTGTACTTATTAGCTATACATATACTTTCTTCTTATCACCCTGTTGCTCTCCTCTTATGCTCTGACCCACTCCTCCTTTTTCTCTCCCCTGTCCTCTTTTCCATCTTCTTACTTCTTTTCCTTACTGACCATTGCTTCTCACTCTTCTCCTCCCTTGTAATTCTTCATTAATCCCTGTTTTACTTCTTTCTCTCCAACAGATTATCGAAAACAATTTTGCTAATCTTTAGCTGTTTAATTGTGATGCTTCTACTGAACTAGTATATTTTTTTGGTGTGCCTTAGGTATTTTGTTGTTCTTATTACTAAATGTATATTCTTATTGTACTTAACTTTTTATTAATATGTCTCTTTGAAATTGATTTATGTGTGGAGCTTTTCTCCCCGGGCCTCTACTGAAAATGGACATATATCCAGCTAGACTAGCCCGGTTAACAAATGTAAAATAAATAAAATAAATAAATAAATAAATAAATAAATATTTTTATATAAAATTATACTTTAATTGTTATTTTTAGAGTTATATGCATCATAAAGATTATCAGAATTTATCCATTTCTTAAGAATTTTAGCAGTGAATGTTAGTCTAAGTGGATGACTACTTTTTGTATCAGAATTATCTAATAAGCAGTTAAAATCACCCCCTAGAATCAGATTGCCTTTTGATATACTATCAATGAGATTGAGATGCTGTTTAGCAGTTGAAGCACCCAGTCCTGGGAACCAGTAAAGGTTAGCAAGCATCCAAATTCTATGATTGAATTTTAGGATAGTGATAGCTAGTAGTCCCTCAGGGTATTCATGTTTATATAATATATGAGAGCAGATAATATTATTCTTCCATAGGATCATCATTCCTCTCCTTTTAGACTTGAATGAAGCACAAGATAAATTGTATACGTGTTTGGTTTCCAAACATAGTTTTCTGTATTTTTAAAATATGTTTCCTATAAGAATGCTATTTGTGGTTTGTTTAAGTTACGGTGTCACAAAAGATTTGACCTCTTATTTGAATTATTGAAGCCATTTATATTAAGTGAAGCTAAAGACAAAGACTTGGTGAGTTTTAGGAGTATTTTCTCCAATGGTCAGTAATAACTGATTTTATTATCTCAAAGGATTCAATGAAAAGTTGAGACTTCCAAACTTTGATTTGTTTAAGTGACATGTGTGCAAGAATCATGACTGTGAATATGATGTGAAGTATATTATATTCAGGCCTAAATGGAGAAAACAACAAGAAAATAATCATATTAAAACATAGAGAAGCAAATAATCTAATTCCCAACACATACATGGAATTAAAATAAGTTATTAAAATGTAGTGAGGAAAAAGGAGAAATGCACATATATTAGTATCTTAAGTTATATATGTAATACTGGACGTTGAGGTTCCTATCTTTGACATGAATTACTATATGAGATTAAATGAGTTTAAAACAAGTTCAAAATCTTTAGTTAATAGCTAGAGTCAATAAAAATTAATAGTTTAATTACAATATTAGAAAGTATTGTGAACAGCAGTAATGAACATCAATGGAGCCTATAGCTGGGCTCAGACATTTATATCTAGTTAGAGTACACCTTAGTCCAACTGAAAGTCTCTCATTTTGTATTTAAAAACATGTTAATTAACCAACAACTTGTGTAAAAATCTTTGGGACAGTGTAATACGTATATAAAAAAATGCATAAATGATTGCTTGAGCATAGTTATTCATCAACACTCTAATCTTTTGCTCATCTATATTGATCTAATCTAGTAAAAGCTGGATATAAAAGTAAAAGCTCCCAAAGAGTTTTCTTAAGTTAACATTAAGGGGCTTCACAGTTACCGCAGTGAAATATATTAAAGTACATTTTGTTAAGATGAATAGATAATGTTGGACTGCATTTATTTTTATAGGATTAAAAGTTTGAATTCATTGTTATCTATATTATTTGTAACAAGAAGTAGTGTATGACCAAATCAATAAAGGGAAAGTGAGGTGACTACATTTAAATGTGCTTAATGCTGACTGCTCACCAACACTGCAACAATAAAACTTCATGTAGGCTATTCTTATAATGGCAATAACACAGCATCATATAGCTACTAAGCATTGTGATGTAAAAGTGATGATTATTACATTTCCTGTGTTATTAAAACAAACTTCTTTACATCACGCTCTATTTTATCTTCTGTTTAGATGCAGATAGTTTATTACGTGTTATATTCTAACCATTCATCTTGCATGTATTTATTAGTTCTTTTATTTCTGCAACATCTTCTTAACCTGCTTTTGTTTTCTAAACAATCGCAGTTGGAGTGTAGCTACTTTAGATATTTTACATGTAATAGAGAAATTTCACAAACTTTGTAATGCAAGTTATATGTTCATTAAGAAAAGGAACCTTATCATTAACTAGGTTGTATTGATGTAACAATGCTTACAGTTTTGAAGTTTACCACCAGAGATCACCTCACGTATTATAATCTATATTACATCTAGTTGTTTACACCTTTTATTCAGCTCATAAAAGACAGATGATTCTTAGAAGTTTTTCTTGCTCAAGATTCATACAGTTATAAAAACTTCTGTATAGCCAAAATATTCTGACTGGACTGGCCCTGAGGCCAATGTCTTAGTGCAGCTATCTTAATTATCATAATCACATTTAACTGCGTGCTTATTCACCCAAGAGCTGTCAACAAAAGATTCTGAGAGGTACTGTTTGACAGTGGCATCCAGGACCATCTCACACATGTTTTGCCTTAATGTCTACAATTAGCAGAGCTATAACACCTTCTAGTCAAAAATGTTATTAGATGACACCCATATAGACCCTCTAGTCTTATGCAGCAATATGCAAAAGCTGATAACCAGGTTCTGCTGTACAAATACTCTGTACTTGTCTTCAGTCTAATAGAACTTCCTTGGCACTGAAGCTTGAGGGTACAGTTATAATAAAATGTTCTCAAATGCTTGTACAGTTTGTTCTCTTCAAGTATTACATAATCAGGAAACACTACTACAGACTTTAAATTGTGTGTTTATATTTTTATTTCTAAGTCTGGACTGATTCAGGCTTATATTGTTTCTGTCAGCTTTAATTTAAATTAATTATCATATTAAACTGTTATTTTCCAATTTCTAAACATCAGCTTGAAAATAGTAACTTTTTATATAAATAAAAGAATCTAACTTACTTAAATGCAGCAGTCTGAGTGTTTTTAGCTTTATGCCAGAAGTTTGAAGCTAAGGGTGCATCTCCAATACTGTTCCCTACATTTCCTGTAGAGTGCAACATAACAAAACGACCAACAGCTTCCAGAAGCCTTAGGGAAAACAAGGCAGTTTAAAAAGAGCTCAGGGGTCATCTCAAGATAAATAAAAGCTTCACCCCAAATTTAAACAACATTCTTTGAGTAAAAAATGTCTTAGTGAGGTAAAAAAGGGAAAAAATAAAGCTATAAAATGGCACTACATTTACTAGTGGATTTTAGTGTGACAGATACTCTAACATTAATAAGACATTAAACTGAGTATTTAGGGTTAAATAAATGAAAAAAACACAGATTATCTAATGTAATTAAGTTATTGTGTCGCTTTATATTATGTAGTTGGTTAAACAAGCTGCATTAATATTTTAATAATGATTTATACATGTATGCAGCATGGAGCCCTCCCCCAACTCACTTAAAGAAGCAGATGCACATATTAGATTTACTAACAGTGCCTTACCTGGAAATCAACTCTGTTTTGTTTTTGGCTACAAATTATCTCAGTATGCAATGAGATTAAGCTTTTTTAAGCAATTCCTTAATATTATTGCTGTTAGTTAACTATTTGGCCTGTGTGTTAAATGATATTTAAACAGCATTTATTACCATAATGGTGCAGTAAGTATGAATTGAGACATTAATCACTAACAAAAAAAAAAGAAAGAACAAGATTTGATTATTTATTTACCAGTTGATTCTTTGAGAGATGAATTTGTCGTGGCAACTGAAGTCTCAGTTTTTTTCTTCTTTTTGACATCATTCTATGCATTTTTCTCAGATGTTCTCTTTAAAGAAGACAGGGAAAAGTCCATATCTTCTGGGATGGTCATTAGGTTACTGTGTGTTATAAAGGAGATAGCTTCATCCAGGTTATTAAAGATTCTTGTACCAGAATAAAGGTGCATTTTGATTTTTGCTGGATGCAATATTTGGGCTCTGATGTTGTTTTGTTTCAGATGTTTAATCAGTGGCCAGCATATCTTCCTCATTTCCAGAATTCTCACAGAGTGGTCATTGTCAAATCTGATGGGGTGTTGGTTACATTTTAATGGGGATTTCCTCCAAGTTGTTTTTAACACTAGTTCCTCATCAAGATAAGAGAGGAATTTTATAATACTAGATCTCAGTGTTGCTGTGAAGGATGTGGGCACGGGCTTACAAATTGCCCTATGAACTCTTTCTATACCAAATGAGAGCCCTTCTTGCAAGTGTATAATTTTGGAAATCCAAGTATTCAAAAATAAAATCATGTTCTCACCTTCTGTTGTTTCTTGTACTCCAAAAATTCGAATATTGCATCTTCTCTCCTGATTTTCAGGGTCATCAATTTTATTCATTAGCCATGTGTTTTGTTTGAGAAGAAAGTCTGTGTGCAGTTCATCCTCCTTTAATCTTCCATCTATGTCAGTTATGGTTGTCTCCATTTCCGTTATTTTATTTTGATGTTGTTGAAAAAGGTCTCTAAACCTTCAGTTTATTTAGAACTATTGGCACTTAAATTCTCCAGCTTTTGTTGGAAGCCATCTATCTTCAGTGATAGTGACTGTAGAGTGGAATACACCAGCTGTAGTTCTTTCATCAGTGCAGCATCAGATCGTGAAGACTTGGAGCCGTTCATTTTCCTTCAAGTTTAGTCTTAAATAATTTGACAGGAATTGTTTGGAATAAAAATTTCAGAGTTTGTAAAGTTAAAATTTAGATTATTATCAACTAGATTTTATACAATTTAAATATATATATATATATATATATATATATATATATATATATATATATATATTAGTCTAATTACTGTCTATTATATTAATTTTATAGAGTTCAGAAAAAGTGCTATGCTTAGCTGGCCATCTAGTCTCAGATTTTTAATTATTTTGATTGTGGTTAATTGTAGTTTTAATTGGAACTTTAATGTTATTGACTGGCTTTGCTTTTTAAACTGTGTGCTTCTAGTGAGTATATTTTTTCTGAAGAAGGCTACTTTATAAAAGCGTATTAAAAAGATTTTAAAGCTAAGACTGTTGTTTTTTTTTATTCACTACATTTTCAGTATCAGTGCTTTTTATAGTTTTATAATATGGACATAACACATTATGCAGAATTAAGTGAAGTGGACCAGAGATGTAGAAATGGCAGAGGGGAGGCAGTGGGCATGGACTGTCACTGGAGGGGATACAGATTTAAATAGATTAAAGGAAATATTGTCACAGAGAATTAGTGGGAGTAATATGAAATGCAGTATACAGGTGTTATTAACAAGTTGGTTAAAGGAGGTACTTAAAATGCTTAGAATGAGTGAAAAGCATGATATGATATACTTCCAGGGTGGAAGTGGCTGTTCTGAGTTTTCTTCAAGACTAGGGGAGAATCAGTAGACCCACAGGTCTGTTCAACAAAAGTATTCATGCATTCACATTATCCACATAATTACATTCATTGCAACTTAGCAGTAACTTGTCAGATTTGGAACTTCTTATATTATTCCACTACTGACCTCAACACAGCAAGCACATGAATATTTTTTACTAATGGATGCAAATCAATTCATACCATTGCACTGGGCAGAAAAGATGTGAGTGTCAGGAAAAAAGAGATGTTATTCTTTGCTGAATGACACTTTTTCTGGATGAACAAAACCTGTACTTTTCGATTTTTGTTCATGCTTTCCTCTGTGATGAGTGATTTTCTATAGATTCTCCCAACACAGAAGAGTACTGGCACATTCTGGAAAATGAGTCCATGTTTAAAAAGAGGAACCATTAAGCCCTGGCTTAGTGCTTGTAAAATCTAGCCTAAAGATAAATATTCATATCTCTATGAACACAATGTCTGATCCTTGCTGTAGTATGGCTTGAAGCTTTGCACAGACTTTAGAAAAAAATATTAATTTTGCTTTAACAGCAGTTGTTGTTGTGTCTTTCGGCTTTTCCCGGTTAGGGGTCACCACAGCGGAACTCCGGTCCGCTGATGATCGGCAGTAGATTTTTACGTGCCGGGTTGCCAGCCCTGATGCACAACCTTCAATGAAGGTACGCCCATTCACGCATGTCTCCACACAGAAGACGCTTGCTTTAACAGCAGTAATTGTAAAAATATGAATATTTTCTGATGAAAAGGAAAGTCAGTTTCAGTGTAATTATATGATCATCACAGTGAACAGCCAAACATCAGAATTATATTCTCATTGCTATTACAACACAAAGAAGTGCGGACGTATGGCTTGTATAGGATTCATTTTCATTTGCACATAACTCTCAACTGTTCCTGAGTTTGCAGACTATCCATAATTTTGTCTCATATTTTTAGTCTTCCCCTTGTAAAATTCTTGACTTTTCTAGTAAATGGAGCACCTTCTGTGTGGAGTCTACATGTCCTCCTCGCGGTCGAGTGGTGTTCGAAAGACGTACGTAGAATGGGCGTGCCTTCGCTGAAGGTTGGGCGTCGAGCTGGCACCTCGGCACCCATAAAAAATCCACTGCCAATCATTAGCAGACCGGAGTTCCACTGTGGCGACCCTAAAAGCCGAAAGAAGAAGAACATAAGGATCACTATTAGTATTGTCAGGCATTAAGGTAAGTTAAGGTACTTATCTTTCTTCAGCAAAACATATTCTAACTTTCTAAGTGAATTAGAATAAAAATTAAAATAAAAATGCCCCTAATTTTGGGCTGTTGACCCTTGTTATTTTTTAGCACTGTCCATTATTCATGAGCAAAAAAGCTGAGTAGAGTGTTAGTTGTGCATTGTTTAGCTTGCCCATTCTTAAGTGCTCATCTTTGAAACCATTCAGTGGATTTCTGTCTCCTGTTTGCTGTTCTATACTGAAAATATTTGGCATGACATCTCAGACTACTCTTTGTATCTCTAATATATCAGCTAGGTCTTATTCTTGACAAAAGCAGATTATGCTAGCATGTTTCTTTTTTTTTTCTAAAATACATTCATAACTTCAGCTTATATTATTTGTATCCATGACTATCCATGGGAACATACCAGATATGTTTTTGCAGCCAGTTACTAACCATGGAATATTACTGCAGACATGCATACATAGATACATACATACTTACATACATACTTACATACATACACGCATACATAAAACTTAAAAACATCTGACGCTGATGCACTTCAGCTAATGCATTGTTTCTTCAAACCTGCTTTGGCAAGCACACACATCAGGCAAGATGTTACTGTATGAATGCTAGACAATCTTATATAAATTCTGGTTTATGTAAAATTAAGCCAAAAAGCAGCTTTTAATTAGCAAAATCACATGCTTTTAGGTCCTGCACTGCCATCTCAGTAATGTAATTTAATGGCCAGTTACAAGTTAAAAGAAAATTTACTGCAATGCATACTAGATTAATATTCCATGGATTACATTTTTCATAAAGTGACCTTGCAATTATGTTGTTTATGCATTATAAACTCTCTGCACAGACTTGATAGTAAAATAGTAATTTAATTGATTTAACAGCAGTAATTGTAAAAATATGAATCCTTGCTGCTTAAAAACAAAATGTCAGTTTCAGTGTAATTTCATGTGTAATCATCAAAGTAAACAGCCAAGCATCAAAATTACATTCTTGTTGCTATTATATTTTATAACACAAACAAGTGCAGATAAGGCTTCTTGTACAATATTCATTTTCATTGCGAATTTTAATAAAAATACTGATACATGTTTATTTGCTTCATTAAAATAATGAACTTGCACACCTGTCCTTGTATATTGTCATGCTTAGTTTATAGCATTCTAAGAAATGAAGACTCTCACATGAAGACACAACACATAACTGCAACTTCGTTATGTAATTTACAACAAATAAACCCAGTCACACACTGCATTAATCTTTGAATTCAGTAATCCAGATACCCTCTACCAGAATGGAATTATTATTATGATGCAGGTCATGCATAATGGGCAGTACATTTAGGTTACCTTATAATGCTTGGCCATTGCTTATTTGTTGACTTAGTTACATTTTGTTAACTGGGTTATTCTGCTGAGCACTTAATGTACCCCTTTTTCAAATGAAATGTGGAAAGTATTACAGTTCAATAGCATTAATGGAAATATGTGCATATATATAATATATTAAGTTCAGATGCTGTTAATTACACTCTAAATGCATCAGTGAAATTGCACTGTGAATACATCAGTGATCATGGATTCATGCCAGATTAATGCATGTATAGAAAATATAATTCATATAGATTCTAAACAGATCAAATATTATGACCCATATCCTAGTCTCATACAGCATCAAAGCAGTTGTCAGCGCATTAAAAGTCTAAACAAGCCAGAGATGAAAGCTGCCACAAAACAAAAAAAAAAATTCACTGCAGTTTCCTGACCTACAATACTAAGAATCAAAGAAAATGGAAATTCTGACTAAAATATCAATGTAACAATATTAAAGGCTTTAGAATGCAGTTAACAATTGGAGAAAAATTACTAAGTAATCCATACTAAAAGATGAAACAAAAAAGGAAGATGGCAAGAATTTTCACAGATGTGCTTACAAAAAATAATGTTGTCATATTATTAAGACTTCTGAGGCAAGTTCATTTCCTATGTAGCATGCATTCTTATCAATAACACCAGATGATCTATTTTATTTTATTTGTTCATTTTGTCCATCTCATTCCTGTCTGCCCATCAACCCTTCCTGTATAGCTCTTTGGCTCCATTTGTTTCCCCTGGGGAGAAAAATAAAAGGTCCATTTACTCAGCTATGGATAGGTAAACCAGGAGTGTTACTTTCAATCATGTGGGGGACCAGGGTTTTCTATTAATCCCTATCTCTTTGGACATACTGGCATGCTCCATGCATACTACATGTGAGTATACAAGGGGGCTGTTCTAACTTGCTATACCAACTCCTTTTCCCAGTGCCCTGAATGTCTGTTCAGTGATGTCTATCTCTTACAATCTCTGGTATCACCACTAGCAACACTGCAATGACATGCCCAGCCACTAAGTCCCTACTTCCACACTCATCCCCCACCTGCAGACCTAAGCAGGCATTAGCCATGTCATTTCTCTCCTCCCATGAACAGCTCCAAAATGTGCCTGAGTCATTAATACACCTCATGACTCCTGGGACATAGTCAGGGCTTTATATCTCTAGTGTGTGGGAGATAAAAGTTGTGAGCTTAAATGACTTTCATGACTTATAATATGGGACATGACAGTATCCCCTGTAAATTTGTGCAGTTTTTTTCTTCTAAATGTATTCATATTAGAAGATAAAGTTTATGTTGACAGTTATTAAAGAATGGGATGCCCATTAGTTTACTGGAAGAAAAGTAAACCAATATGCTGGTATATGTCATTGTTACAGGGAAGTGCCATTTTCCATTTATGACCATACTAAAAACCTAGAACTACTGGAATGATTTACAAAAGAATTCTTAATTGTCCAAGAGATGTTTTTCTACTTTGCATGTTTACTTCTTTGTAGCTGTGACAAATTCATAAATTTTTAAGACTTTATCTGAGTCAGTAGACGTGAAAGGGGAATGAAATGATTTGAGAAGTGCAACACAGTATGTAAGGGGGAATAGAAGAATCACACCCACTGTTTTGGTGCACCACAAGTATTATATTTTACCGTGTCACTTATATTTGTTAAGGGGTTATGGTAGTTACAGACCTGCATCCATTCATTAAAACACAACACTCACTTTAGGGTTCATCTGTAAAAGTGTTCCCAGTTCAGTTGTATTACTGGGTCAGACAATGAAATAAATGAACACAAGCTGAAGCTAAATTCCTTAGGTATATTATTTTCTATATTTCATACTTCTTTTTTTTTAAATATAAATGTTGTATTAAGACCAGTTATATCTTTGATGAATAAGAATTAGTTACAATTTAAACATACTATAAAATGCTACAAACATCATGTATTATTAATCATATAAGACAATCATTATAGTGTCAGCTCAGAAAATCAATGTCCTAATACTAACACTAGATAACTATGTAAACTGTTTACAAGGAATGTTATATTTTCTGTGCATAACAGACAATATATATCAAACTGACAGTCTATTTTTATTTCAGCACATGATAATATAATCTAACTGAAATGCCTTTGGTATATTTTTTGTAGTAATATTGCTAATTTGGCCTGGCATGTAAAGTTTTTGTGCCACATTTTCCTTTCATTCATATAGTATTGACCTCTCCGTCATTTGTTATAATAGGTAATGCAATTTCACTTTTTGCTTTCTATATGGAATTTGGGTTATCACATTAACACATTGAAGTGTCCTTGGTAAGCTTGGTACCTTTCTCAAAATCAAGTAACATTTTACATTCACCAGCCAAACTATGGCATTCACAGTGCAAGTGTTATGATGAATGGAAATTATATCAGTTTTAAAGGGCTCCCTACCAAAATGCCAAAAAAATAAAGACTGAAACCACAGGAGAAGAGTGAATCTTGAAATTACTCTTCTCCTTAAAACTTTTTAAAATCCCCACATCCCCAAACTTGTATATAGCAACTCCGAGATAGTCATACCAAGGAGAAAATGGAATATTCTTAGAAATGCCATCTTAGACTTAGTATATGCAAGTCCCATCTTTTGGCCATTTAACCTCCACATTTCTGGACTCACTCTAGCGGGTCTTGAGTTTTTTAATTAATTATTTATTTATTTACTGGGAAATTCCAACTGGACGCAGGTCCTTTTTCAGTGGAGGCCTGGGGAGAAAAGCTCTACAATACAATAACTGAGCAGCAGAGTACATGGAGAACAACTGAATATACATACAAGAGCAAATAATACATACTGCAGCAAACATTAGCTATACATACAATATGAAACATAGTAATGAACAGGTATACCAGTATCTAGCTAGATGCTAGGAATAAAGGTAGGATGTTTATACAGATAGTACTAAGTTCAAACCGACACTGTTCTGAACTCATATACCTAAATCTTATATACAAATATTGCACTAAACTTAAACAGATATAAAGCAGATGCTCCACATGAAGGCGGAACAAGCTAGAAGGGCTAATGGGATAAAAGGGGAAGATAGAGGAGTAAGAGAGGAGACTGATTGAGTAGTATATGTGGTAGTGAGAGGAAGGTAGGTGTAAGTCAGATGAATATGTATTTGTAGTTGAGATGAAGTGAGGTAGTTAAGCATGTTATAACAGGTCTGAGAAACTGAGCGTGGAGGGAAGGGGAGGGTAAATAGTGAGCCAGAGACTGCAGAGGGAGGATTGCAATGACCAGATGGTGTGAGGCAGGGTGGCTAGGGGAGGGGAAAGGAAGGGAAGGTAATGGTTACTATTTTAAAATGTGGTAGCAAATAAGGTCAGGGAGCTCTATCTGTAGACAGTACAGCGCAGTTCAAGGTATATGATTTATATTACCTTTTGTACATTATGTTCTCACTCATCTGGTGCTGTAAGTCAGAGGAATATGCAAACAATTCTATTTCATTCTTCCAAAATACAAATAATGCAAAAGCTGCACTTTGTATCTGTCAAGAAAACAATGTTGCTTGCTACTTGCTTCAGTTTTTGATTGGAATTTACCCAGGTTTGCTTTATCATTTCAGTATATGCACAAATACCTTTAGCTTTCAGCAAAAATCTGTTCATATTTACCATTTGTTATTATCTTCCCCAAATTCTGTTCTAGTATGTTATACTTTAAAACTGGGAAAACCCTAATATAGAGCTATCAGGCTATTGTGTGAAAAAAATTCTCATTCAAGCTTGAAAAAATTGATTGGTGTAACTTCTTGAGTAAGATTAGAACCATGGACTTTGTGTCATGATACAGCATACATATTTTCTTCTTAAAGAAATTGAGCTGTATGGTAAAACTCTTAGGCTAGTATTACTAGTCAATGGACACACGCATTACTGGTATCCATGCAGTACGTGAATGAGTGTAGCTTGGCCAAGATTCCTAGAGGCCATTAAAATTAATACAAGATGACAAACTCATAATGAGTTATAAACGAGAAATTATGTAAAATGGTGCATGCTAATGAAGTGTTCTTTCACCATCTTGTGATGCATAGTCATATGTGTCACTCTTCTTATGTGCATTAAGAAGACGTTGAGGCTTGGATGTTCGTTTAAGTAGTTTATTGTATACAAATACATCAGGATGGATGGCAGGAACATGGAACTTAAATGAACTATCTAACTAACTGGCTGACTATGTACTTGCATGCTCACACTCTGGCTGAACACTCAAAATGGCACTCTAGTTTGCACATGCTCAGTACTTACATGCATCTGCTGACTCACTGGAAAGCTTCTTAAAGGTATATCCCACATACTGATCTACATCCTCCCTTTTTACTGAGCTGTCTAATATAAACAATGACATTTCAATAGGCATACAATTATACAGATACTAATAAAGAAAAAACAACAGTCATGTCCAGGTTGCCATGTATATGGAACTAGGTTTCAAGATGTGACCTGATCTCATGACGTAAAAGTTAGGACTGGGTTTAGGAACAGGGACAGTCACTGGGAAATGTTCTGCTTGAGGAGTTTCAGGGATTTTCTCAGGAACAGGGATTGCTGACGGATTGTCCTCTGGAACGGGAAATTGGACAAGTCACTCTGAGAACTAAAGTCTTTGTCACAGTCAAGAGGCTGCAACACTGGTTCAGACATTGGTAACAAATACTTCCAATTTTGTCTGAATTCCATTCCTTGTGATTCCACAATGCACAATCTCAGCTCTTGTCACAAACTTTTGACAAATCTGATGAGATCAAAACCTTTTGATGTCTGCATTCTCACTAACTGCCCTTTTTTCAATGAACTGAGTGTTTGCTGAGACTTCTGGGGAAAGCACTTTTATAACAGTTGGACTTTTACTGCTTTGTTGTTCTTAGCACATGGAACCAACAAATTACTACTGATTGGTAGTGTGGTTCTGGTTTGTCTCAACATAAGTATCTGGGCGTATGCGCACACACACACACACACACACACACACACACACACACACACACACACACACACACACGCACACACACACATATGCACACACGCGCACACACGCACACACACACACACACACACACACACACACACACACACACACACACACACACACACACACACACAAACACACACACACACCCTACAGTCCCTGTACCTCTCCCTACCCTCCCTTGCCCCCCCTAAAATGGTAATACTGTAGTGTCAATATGGCACATTTGACTTAGACACCCACTCTCAGGTCCTATAATTACATTGATGCCATTATGGCACTTTAGAAGCTCATTCCTGGTGTCCAATGGTCCCCTCAAACCCAGATCCATAATAATGCTACTGCCATCATGGCAATGTCTTTCCTGGTGGGCTACTGTTTCCTCAGCCTGTTCCCTGTACTGCAGTTGGTGCCATTATGGCATTTAAAAGTTATGTCTGGTGTTTGATGTTCCTCCCAATTATCACCATGCTGTTCCTTGATTTAGGACACTATTACCTGGTGTCCAGTGTATTCCCCTGTCTCCATATTTACATTGGTGCTAGTACAGTTGAGTGTATAACCCTAGCCATCTAGTACCCATAGTAAAAGTAATGCTGGTGTGATGACCCTCCACTAGACCAATAATCAAGGAAACTCAGTCCTCACCACTGGCACCCATTGGGGGGGGGGTGTTCAATGGGATGATAACAGGTACACACACAGTATTTCCAGATGCAGCTCTCTACATCAACTGCAATTTCTCTTAAGAGTACACAGAGACCACAGTTAGCCCGGGGCTGGTTTCTCCCTCATTCTCCAGATCCCCAGTAAGACTCCTCATTGGCACAGCTATAGAGTTGAGATCTCAGCTGAGTGACCAAGCCAAGACATCTAGCACCTTCTCTGTCCAACCAGTGCTTCATGTCCCTGCCTAAGTAGCTGACACACACACTCTTTGAGGTTTGATTTACACATACACCTGGGAAAGGCTAGCACAGGTTTACTAAGTATTCCCCCCTTTTGCCCAGACTATAAGGTAGTTACCACTGCCACTAGTCACTCCTTATCAGCTATTTTAGGGCCCTTAACAAAGGGTGTGCATTTTACTGTGTAATGTTTATATTAATACAAACGGTAGTTTGGCTGAGAGCAAGGCTATTAGGAGTGACCCACACAGTGTCACCAAATAAATATGCAAGTACTCTCAAAACTTAAATATCTCTATACAGACCAACCACAAAAAAAGGTTTAAATATATTTAATAATAAATATTAAAAGAACAAGGTAATACTAAATATATATTCACAGTGACATCAGAGTTCAAAACCACAAGAAATATTTAAAATAACATTGCAGTACAGGCTCACAATAATAAAGAAAAAAGAAAATCTAAACTAAGCTTCTCTATATTCCTCACTGTATCTAAGAGAGTTACTATACCATAATAACTTACTTACTGTATAGCAAAGCAGATGCGGTGAATGGTTCTTCTTGTTGTTATCAGGTCCAAGACTGAATGCAAAATGCTGTCTCGCCCAGAGATTTCTCAAAATAATATGTAAAATGTTGTTGGGAGAGCTTGCAGAATGACATCATTTCTGGTCATCTGACTTCTAGTTCCCAGTCATAACCCCACTGCTGGAAGCTGGCAGCTTTTAGAATATACCTGTAAAAATACCCAGATAAGGGATTTTGCTCAGATCTTTGGCAGTTGCCTGAAGTCATAAAAAAATTGCATTCCTTCATGCTTACAAAGTAACAATAAGTTCACCCAAAAGACAATACAGAACGCTTCCTAGTACAGACTTTGTGTCTGTAGCTGCATTGAAACCTATCACATAGCTTTTTATGGCCTAGCCTATAAAGTTGTTTACTTTCAAATATTTTTCTAAAGTTTGCTGGACTGACGTTAACCCTCCAGTTTCCTCTGTTATCATATACACTTAGTTGCAATGGTGCACATATATTTCTATTCTCTTCCATTAGGGCATACTGTGGCACATTTTAAGCACACATACATTACAAATGCCTTTTCAACACAAACATCTGTACAAAATAGTTCGATATACACATGACATACACACGACATACAGTTCTAATAAATTAATTTGGTATTCACAAAATTACATATAATTCTCCGGAGTGCTGATGCATCTTCTCCCAGTTTATAAACCCAAAAGGAATATTATCAAACTACTTTACAGACACTCTGTCCCACTAAATTGGAACAAACTCCCTCTCCATATTACATCCAACCTTTCCTTTCCCTGTTTTAAAAAGGAGCTTAAATCCCACCTACTAAACTTGAAATTATGCCATTGCCTTGACCACACATAGTCTTAGTCTGTCCTACTGTATAACCTGTTGCATCTCCTAACTTTCTTTCTCTGTTAGTAACTTCTGCTTAAACTAACCTCCTAAACCCTCAGCTCTACTACTAAAGGCCTGCTATAGCCCACTTCTTTCTCTCCCCCTCCTATTCTCCACACTATTTATCTTCCCCCCACACTTCCTATCGATGTCTGTACATCTTCCTTCTTTTGAACAACCATTATCTTTTTGTTTTTACTCTTATATGTAGTAAATTTAGACCAGTGCAATCAGTGCAATCCTTAATGTTCATAATGTTTTCTTTTGTTTTTCTCTTTATAATTAATTTTCTATTTGCCTTGTTATTTTTAATATTTTTTGTCCTGTATGTTTATCTTTGCTTATGTTTGCTGGGGCTCTTTCCCCTTGGGTCTCCACTGAAAATGGGTTGCTTACTATCAGTGCAATGCAAATAATTAATAGCCTTTTGTTTTTTACATTTATTTTGTATTGTGATTATTTAATATTTGTATATTGTCACTTTATCATTACTTATGCTTGCTGGGGCTTTTCCCCTCAGGTTTCCACTGAAAATGGGTTTGATTGAAACTCAGTTGGACAAATCCAATTAACAAATGTGAAATAAATAAATAAATAAATAAAATAATTATTTACAGAATT